>NW_005842502.1:267040-278999 GCF_000455745.1 Alligator sinensis
TGCATCAGGTAACCAGCAGGAAGGAGGGAACAGAACGGTCATTTCTGTTCCACGCCCGGACCCCGGACTCCCGGTGTGAGTGAGGATTGGATCCTGATCAAGGGATCTTCCCTGGTAATCCCTCTGACAGTGCCGATCGGGGACACCTGACTTCGCTGGAATCACTTGACGCATACCTGGCATTGAGGGACTATCGATAAGTTGCCAACCCATGTCTGTCTATCTGTTGTTTTGAACAGCTCAGTGGCTAATACACTCACAGTGCCCAGTTGGCCTGTGACAGAATTGATCTATCTGTTGTTATTATCTGTTATTTACTTTTAGCTCTTTAATACCGCATTATCTGCTTATCGCATTTATTTTCTGTTAACTACTGTGTGTGTAAGCTATAATAAATATGCCTTTACTTCACTTCCAACTTTGCCTCCTCAATCCAAAACTGAATCAAACAGCCCAGTTGGCCTGTGATAAAATTGATACATTCACAGTGCCCAGCTGGCCTGCGACAGGACGGCATCACCAGCACTAAATTGGGGTGGAGGAGACAGTGATTCCACTGCTGGTGCCTGCTTTTTGACTAAGTGGAGGTGGTGAAGGTGCAGGGATGTCAGGTGCAGACACTGCTCCCACCTCTTTGCTTCCACTGGCAGCACTGATGTCATGGCTGCTTGGGAAGAGAATGTGTCTGTGTTTGGGGGGGGCAGCTTGCAGCTCTCCCCTTACCCCCTCTACCTCCCCTGACAGAAGGCCTGGCACCTGCCTTATAAAAAAATACCCAAAATCCACATTTCTCCATGAGATAGATATAGATAAATATATCTACATCTATATCTCAAGGAGAAATGTGGATTTTGGGTAATTTTTTTTTTTTATATCTGAAAATTGGGAACTTTTTAAAATCAGAGAGTGTGTGTGTGAGAGTACATGTGTGTATGTATGTGTACATGTACATGTGTGTGTTTGTGTGTACATGTATGCATGTGTATCCTGGTTTTCTCTGATTGTGTGTGTGTGTGTGTGTGTGTGTGTGTGTGTGTGTGTGTGTGTGTGTGTGTGCAACTGTGTGACTCCCTGCACAGTGATGGATCACACTGGAAGGGAAAACACAGCTTTCTTTTTTCAAAGTTTCCAAAAAAAAAAGAGCAAATATAAATTCAAAGAAATGAATTGAATAGTAATAGTAATAGTAATAGTAATAGCTAAGATAAGATCATCTAAATTCTACCCAATCCTTTCTAGCAACAAAAAGGAGCAAGCAAGTTCAACTGCTGAAATGCTTGAGTCTGGGGGTTCCTTTCTCACGTAGTTCCTGAGAGGGAACACTCTAGGAAAAGGCACAGCATGACTCCAAACAGAGGCTTTTATGATGTTTCTAGGTCCCTCCCTCCAGACGCTGTCATTGGAAAGGCAGCCAGAGAGAAATCCTTCTCACTGCCCACCTGCACATGTAAGGCTTCCCACCCCCAGCCCCACCCCCCTCCCTCTTTTAACTTTCACTTTGATCATCCGAAGCATCCAAAGCATTTCTGAAGTGCTTCAGAAGCTCTGAACCACTTCTGACATCTTAACTGAGCCCACGCTTTGCTCCAGGTATGCTGCTTCGGACACCAAAGCGTTCAAAGTGACCCCGTATCTGAAGCACGATCTAAAGCTTCACACAGCCCTATCCTGCACCCTTTTCCACCCATCATCACCACACACCTTGTCAATGTACTTGACAAGGCTGGCTCACCCCAAGGGCCTTTACTCCTTGTAAGTCAGATATTGGGGTGCTAATTCTTCTTTCCACCTTGCAATGAGAAAACAAGCCTATACACTCAGTGTTTGCACAGAGCAAGCATGTAGTAGTTTACCGAAATTAACCTTGATCAGCCTCTGTGTTTGGTGCCAAATTTTATTACTTCTCCATGCAAAATGTACTGTTTTTGTGGAGGTGACCTTTCCAAGAATAGGTCACTCAGAACTCTATAAATAGATGCCCCCGCACACTTGGGGGTGCACACACAGAGCAGAGATGGGTGAGGAACATCAGAAGACCAAGAAGAGAGTGCCAAAGAAGGCTAGTACTGCATGGAGCATCCAAGAAGTTAAGAGCTCCATGCATGTACTGGTACAATCAGAGGTGCTTCGCCAATTCGTAATCAGCCCCAAAGCAAACTGCCACATATACTGCAATGTATCCAGCAGAATGGCAGACTGAGGCTACAAGAAAACACCAAAGCAGTGCTGTGTCAATGCAAAGTCACTTCGCACCAAATTCTATAGGCATGTCAGAAGGGCACAACGCATGGGAACACCGGTCAAGTGGTTACCTGCCCATCCCTCAGTGAACTTAGTTTAAAGCCCAGTCAAGCACATCAGCCATTCTGGCTAAGAAGAGCTCCTTCTCCATGTGAGTGAGGTGGACCAATATCTTGCTGCCACTCTCTCTGAAGGGTGGCTGTGGCCATAGAATCGGAAGCTTTCACTATGGCACCAGTGCCACAGTCTTCTGTTTACTATCAGTAAATGAATCAATGTATGAATGTGTTGGAATGATGGACATCCAAAACTACTAGCACCAGGGCACCCTCCCCACTAGAAAGCTCCACTGGTGTCAGCAGCTCTGCCACCACACTGGCCACAGATGCTGCTGTCAGCAACTTGAATTTGGAGTGCATGCAGTGACATGTCCTGTGTGGGTTCTGAGCAACAGGAAGAGAGACCTGGGACCTCCACCTCCACACAAGGTATGTTGCCTAGCTGTCATCTTTACATTCGTGACTTTTGAAGGTCTTGTGTAGGGCGCAATGGGTGGGGGTGCTAGTGTGATTTGGGCAGGGTGTTAAAGTGCAACAGGGTAGGTCATATCTCAAAATGCAGAGCACACTACCAGATGATATTAGTCTCCTGTATTTGAGGTTGCACTCTCTCCTGTTTTTGAGTTGGCACACTCAGATAACATTGAGGGATGCAGACACTCACATGCTGCTATGGCAATGGTGCAAAAGTTATGTTGCAGAATGAAGCAAAAGTTTTATCTTTCAAACAATGAGACAGGGCACATGAGACAGGGGAAGGGGGAGCATTCACCTGTCCTCTCCTTCAGTGGGGCAGGGACCCCTAGCCCCGAGAGCAGTGTGGTGCCAGCGGCAGGCCCTACTGCACATGTACAGAATTTAAAAAGGTCCCAACAATGCCAGAAGCCACAATTTGGGCCCAGATTTGGTGAGAGATGCATAGGTGGAAGCCTGTTGCACCCCTGTGAGCCTTAGGACCCCCAGGAAGAAGGACCGTGGAAGACCCAGACTCTGACCTCCAGTGCAGCTGGGAGGTAGGTGGCGCCTGCAGTGAGAGTGGAAGCTAGTCAGCTGAGAGGATCTGAGAAGGGTCACACCTCCACCCAGCTCCTACTTGACCCAGCTCCCCAGGAAGCCATGCAACTGGAGCCTCATGAACAGAGCACACAACCAGGTGCACTCTAGGCCAGGTGCATGAGTTAGCACAGGAGTTCATGCAGGAGGGCAAGCAGAAGGGGCACAAGGCTCTAGGCAGTGAGTATAGGCAATGCTTGGAGGGGTATGGGGGGACATCGGCTGGCCACTGGGGGCCCCTCCCAGTTGCCCGCTGGTGCCCCCCCCCAGACTCAGGAGACACCAGTCACCCATGGCAGTGAGCCTGAAGAGCAGGCTCAGCACAGTAATAATACTCAAAGGCCACCCAGGCTTGGTAGTGATCAAAAACAAACAAATGAAGTTAAACAAATAAGTTATCAGTCATCTTCCAGTGGTTCTTCCAGACTTGACCTCCTCCTTACCTCTTATCTTTCAGAGGCTTTGAAGAGCCTTCAGGCTTGTGCAACAAAGCAAATGATCAAGCAAGCAAACAAACAAACAAAGAAGAGCCCTGCTCTGGGCTCTCCCGGTGGCTGCTTAACCCCTGGTAACTCCAGGCCACTTGCTCCCTGGCCAGATGCATCCCTTTGAGGCTGCTTTCAGTGTCTTTTATCCTTCCCACTCTGGGCTCACATGGCTAACCCTCTCTCACTCCCCTCACCCGTGTCAGCTCCCTTCCTGATGGCTCTGCATCCTAGAGCCTCGTTCCCAAGCCTCTGGTGAGTTCTCCCAAGTCTGGGGTGGGTGTGTAGAGGTGCTTCTGGTGCGTGGGGCTGTTCAGGCTCCCCCAAATCCCTAATAACAAGCCAGGGCCCTGTTACACAGGGTCACCATTCCCCTGGACCTTCACAACAGGTACAAAATCCTTGCAGCACCAGAAACGCCAGCTCCTACACCTGAGGAAGAAAGGCAATCTGCAACCACCCCTAAGAAGAAACACAGAATGGTCATTGTGGGAGACTTCTTGAGGGGGACTGAGGGAGCAATCTTCCTCCCTGACCCCTTAGCCCATGAGGTCTGCTGCCTCCCTGGGGTCCATATCCTGGATGTTGCTGAAAGGATCCCAAAACCTATCTGGCCCTCCAACCACTCCCCCATGCTCCTTATCCATGTGGGTGCAAATGACATGGCTTGGAGTAATCCCAGCCAGGTCATGAATGACTACAGTGGTCTGGGAGTGGGGCTCAGAGGGTTGTGGGCACAGGTGGTTTTCTTCTCAATCCTTCCAGTTATGGGTTACGGGCATAGCAGGGTAAGAAGAATTCAAGACATAAACAGAAGACTGCAGCACTGATGCCATCATGAAGGCTTTGGGTTCTATGATCATAGCCCTCACTTCAGAGAGAGGCAGCAAGATATTGGGAAGGGACAGCCTCCACCTCATTCACATGGGGAAGAAGCTCTTCTCAGCCAGAATGGGTGAGATGCTTGACCGGGCTTTAAACTAAGTTCACCAGGAAAGTGTCACTGGGGTGCTTTGTGAGATTAAGCAAGGAGCACAAAGAAGTAATACACACAACCAACAGGATCTGCTGGTCCTAGCTGGCATGCTGATCACTGTTCTGGTCCTGATGTCCTAGGAAAACCTTAGGATATGTGGTCCTCGTGGGGTTGGGGTGTGAGTGGGGGTATTGCATAAGCGGGGGGGGGGGTATGCTTGGGGCACTGTGCCAAGCTGCCTGAGGCTTTTTCCAATCACTGTTTTCCCCCTGTGTCCCTGGCCTGCATTCATCTCTCCACTGCAGTCTGGGATGGAGAGTGATTTGAAGGCAACTCATTCTGGTTGCACTGTTTGGGTGCTCTAATGTTCATTAATAGCAATAGGCTTGTTTAAAGCATTAATATGAATATGTCTTTCCAAGCTCCTCCCTTTTTTCATTTGTCTGTAGCAAACAGTGCAGAGTGACCTCCTCCCTGGAACTGCAATCACCTCTCTGCTGCACATTCTACCATGGAGAGTGATGTGAAGGCAATGTGGGCTTACTCCCGTATGATTTATCAGCAATTCTCACATTTGGGACTTGGGGCCATGGCTGCTGAGGCTTTTCCCTGCACCTGACCTGAAAGCACCTCTACACTGTGTACTTTTTGGAAATTGTTGCTCTCATACACCAAACTTTCTTCCCTCAGCAGTCTTTCCTGGCACAGGGTGCACAATCTGACCTGGTTGCAATAAACTACTTTGTACAATGAGCTGAACTGTGTGGAATAAGCTGCCTTCAAAAAGCTGTCTTCAATAAGCTGAAGTAACTGTGCTGAAAATTATTTACATGGAAAATGCTGTAATGTTTGCTTTTTATGTAACTTATGGTAAATAAATCATTAAAGATTACTCATGTAAATGATGAGTGTCTCTCCTTTTCTTTGGTGTATACTTGTATATTATCATCAATTGCAATTTATTTTTGGAACACTAGGAAAGGTAGGTCCTTTAACCAGTACTGGGAAACGCAAGAAATCCCGAAGTGGCAACAGCATGGAAGGTGGGGGGAGGGTGGGGGGAAGGGGTAGAATAAGACTTCTTGGGGCTCAGTGTCAGGGGTAGCTTTTATGCCAATGTGGGAACTGACTGGGGGAACACTGGGGACACCCTGAAACTAGCACCCAAGCATGGATGACAGACAAAGCATGAAGCCCCCAGGGTGTGATACGCTTTGGGTAGTCATGGGCGGTGCTGAGCCAGCACTGGCTGTCAAAAAGGTGGGGGGTAGGCAGGAAAGACCCAAGGAACAGGCTTGTCAATGGTTTGGTGGCCAGCCCTGGGGTGGATGCTGTCCAGAGAAAACTGGGCTGGATGCTAGGGGAACCTCAGGGGCCAGGGCAACAGAGGTAGGGTCTTTCTTGGGGGAAACGTGAAAGGCTGGCTTGAATATGGTTTGGGAGCCAGCTGTGGCAGGGTGCATCCCTCAGGGTGCCTACCTTTGCCTTGCATCACTAAGGAAAATGTTGGGGTGGGCAGAGGAGCCCCGAATTCAAAGAGCAAAATAAATGGTTGGATGCTGGGCAAAGCATCTTTGTATGCTCACAGTGATCACTCTGGCCAGAGAAAGCCAGGCTGCATGCTAGGGGGACAGCCACACAGGGAGGAGGGAAGACCCTGTGTTGCAATCCCCTTGCTACAGAGGGTACAGGTTTGTGGACCCTGACAATAACTGTGGGAGCACTGTGGGAGCACATACTCTCAGGCTGGGTGAGGGAACCAGGGAGGGACCCCTTAATTGGCATCACAAGAATGGGTGATACTGGTGACAGCCAGCTTGGGGCTTTCTCATGAAGTATACCATGTACCTTTTGTGTCTCTGGCTCAATGCATTTCTCACCTCAAAGGACTTTAACGAATAGTCACTGATGATTGGCCATTATCCACTGAGAAAGGATACACCCTACATAAATTACCGTAAAGCATGAATCATTCTAACATTATAAAAGCCTTAGTCTGTCTTTCTGTCAGTCTGTCTGTCCATAATGCTTTATTCACACTCTGATTGGCTGAGTGAAACAGTCAGGGACAGGAGATGGTGTGGTGGTATGCTGCCATGACAGCAGGCACACAGAGGATGGAGAAGGGTGGAGAGAGTGGACTGGAGGAGAGAGTGGGGAGCAGGCCTGTTTCCCATGATCAGAGGAGAAAGTGGGGTCTGGACCAAACACGGGGCTTAGTCCCCATGTGCACCCACCCCTCATGATGACAGCCCAGCCCCAAAGCAGCCCTGAGGTGGCAGCAAGAGGGAATGGTGTGTGGGAGGGGAGGGCAAGGCCAGTGCCACTGGCCTCCCTTTCCCCCTACCTGCCTGACATGGTGGAGGGCCAAAGGTGGGGGGGAATTTGTTTGGGCTGGCCGTGATTGTGGGAAAGGGAGAAGCAGGCCTGCATGTGCTCCTGCCCTCCCCCTGCTACCATGGCAGGGAGCAGGGAAGCAGGCCCAGACCCCAACCCCCAACTTCTCCCCTCCCCTAGCCGCCATGGCGGGGAAGGGGGAAGAGGGCCTGGACCCCAAGTGGCAGGAGGGAAGTGGGGGAGCAGGCCCAGATGGGGGGGTGAGCACAGGGCTCCATCCCCGCCTGCCCCCCACCCCTGCATCATTCTTGATGGGCAGTTGGCTAGTAACAGTATAAAACACCAGAACCAAACAAACACCAGCAAAGTCACAGACCCACAGACCCACACCATGGTTTCAACACAGGTAGGAGGATAGGGTAGACATTTTGGCCAAACTACCCCCAAAACCTCATTCACCCAAGCTATCTCACAAACAGATTGTGTTCACCACTGACTCAGTCGTGGTCACCCACTCCTCTACCCATACCCACTCAAAGAGTGCTAGTGCTAATGCTACCCACAGTGGTTCTAGTCCATACTACCACTCTGTACATGGTCCCTCACCCTCCTTTTGCCAGCATTGCACAAGTTGGAATCCTCCAACTGCCAGCCATTTTTTTGGGACCAAGACCAAGAGTCAGCGTGCCAAACATTGGTAAGTTTCCCAACTGCAGGGTACTTTTCACGCCTTAAAACCCACTGCTTTTTAGTTGAGATTTGGGAATGGGCTAAGTACTGAAAGTCATTTCCCCTCCCAGCTGTTCCTCACCCATCAATGTGTAATGCCATGACCCAAACCGAAGAACAATACTATCAATCAGGAAAGTGATTGATTAGGTATGTATTTAATAGTAAAGAGTCCGGGAAATCTAAACTGCAATTTTGTAGGGTGAGAAGAAAGCAAAATTCCTTTTATTCTGCCTTTCTTTCACAGAAAGCAGCAGCAGAGTAATATTCAGGAGGCATTTTAATGATTTCCAATTTGTATATTTGACAGAAGTGAAAATGGTGATCTCTAGTTATTCCATGAGGAACTATTGTTTTGTGCCTGATTATTTAATGAACATTGTTTGTTTGATTGTTGGTGCTTACTTAAAATTCTGTAAATAAAATTTTGGTACTGTAGAGCAGGCCTGTGCAAATAGGGAATTACTCAATTCAGATTCAGCTGATTCGGATGCCAGAGATTCGAGTTGGATATTCAAATCATTTTTCCTATTTGATTCAGTTGAATCGCTTTGGCAGATTCGGAGCCGATTCAGACATTCGGCCATAGAATATAATGAGGAATCAATAAAATATCTATAACTTTGTTGCCTTTTGACTGATTCAGACACAGGAATGGTAGCCTCTGCTAAGAGCATACTGCGTGCCAAATTTCAAAGTGATAGGTGCAGGAGTTTCTGGGAAACTTCACCTCAAAGTCTTGAAAGCAAAACTCATGTCACATGTGTTTGTTAAGCCATTGATTCCCCATTATACCCTATGGCCGAATCTCCGAATCACCGAATCTTTTCTGAATCAATTCGGGAGCTCCAAATTGATTCAGAGAGACTAAAACTTCCAGTGATTCAATTGGGATTTGTAGATTTGGCCTCCGAATCATCCAAATCATCTCCAAATCTGAATCATGATCCCAAGCTTTGCATAGCCCTACTATACAGTACAGTTGTGTGCATGCTGCAAAAACCCCGTTGGTGCTGGTGCAATGGTACATTTCAAGAGAGGATTGCAAGATGTGTGGGCAGGGGAGGGTGATGTGGGTAGGGAGGGCAACTTGGGTGGCCCACTGTTTTGTGTGTTTACAAAGGACTGAGGCCAGATAAGAAGTGTGGACAAGTGCTTCTGGCTGGGGCTGGCGCTGGTGCTGGGGCTGAGAAGTGTTTGGGGAGGGGCAGTGAGGGTCTTTTCTCCTGCTGGGTCCTTGGTGGTCACCTGGGTGGGCAAACCCCGGAGTCCACTGACTGCCCCAGTGGTGAGTGCTTGCCTTATCAGTGTCCTGAACCTGGGGGGAGGAGCAGTGCCTACCTTTGCCTTCCATCACTTGGGGAACTGTTGGGATGGCCAGGGGACTGAAGACTGAATTTGAAGACTGAAAGAAATTGTTGGCTGCTGGGCAAAGCAACTTTGGATGCTTGCAGAGAAAGGGAACATTGTAGGGAGTCTGAGGGACACCCTAGATCAGTGAGGGAGAAAGCCTATTTAGTGCTGAGAGAAGCATTTTTTGTGTGTTTTCAGAGACCCACTTGGCCAAAGGTTGGTGGTCTCCTGGGTGGGCACCCCTGTAAGTTCATCCAGTGGCCAGAGAAAGCCGGTCTGTGTGCTAGGGGGACCTTGGGGACCAGGGGGGAAAAGTGAAAGGCTGGTGGACTAGGGGGAAACATGAAAGGCTGACTTGACCAGCCCACACCTGCTGCTTGGAGGGGACCCCAGGGACCCCTGAATTTTCAGACCACTAAAGAGTGTGCAGTGCTGGGTGCAGCCCACTGTCAGGCATCTGGGGTGCAGAAAAGCATTGCTGTGGGGTGGCAAAACATGAAGGGCCAGGGTGCCATGGGGGCAGCTGGCCAAGCAGCCAACATTGTAGGGAGAAAAATTGTCTAGCACTGAGAGAAGCTTTTTTTTTGGTTTGGTTTGGGGGTTTTTTTGCTTTCAAAGAGGCACTTGGCAAAAGCTAGTGGCCCCCTGTGTGAGCAAACCCGAAAGTCCTCTGAGTGCCCCAGTTCTGTGAGCTTCCCCCAACAGTGCCCTGAACTGGGGGTGGGGTGCCTACCTTTACCTTCCATCACTTGGTGAACTGTTGTGGTGGCACACATTGTAGGGAGCCCATGGGACACCCTACATCAGTGAAGGAGAAAGATTGTCTAGTAGGGCTGTCCAAAATTTCACCGCCTGTTTTGATTCGACACTGTTTCAACTCATTTTGAGCTTGAAACAGCGGAATCAAAATGAAGGGTTTTGAAACAGCCTCAAAACAAAACAAGGCTAGTTGAAACGTTTTGAGTGTCAAAACGTTTCAAGTTTCAAAGCAGCCAGCAGCCAGCAGCCAGGTGGTGGGAGACAGGGAAGAACCAGGACTGCACTCCCAGCAACGCCATGTGGCTCAGTCGGGAGTGCATCCCTGGCTCTCCCCATCTCCCATGGCCAGGCTGTGGGAAGCTGATCACAGTGCAGGGGAAGGGACCTGAGTCCGGGCTGAGTTCCCCTCCCCAGTGCTGCAATTGGGCTGGGGAAGGCAACTCAGCCCAGCTGAGCTGAGTTCCCCTCCCCAGCACTAGGATTGGGCTTTTCCCAGTGCAATCTAGTGCTGGGGAGGGGAACTCAGCTCATCTGGGCTGAGTTCCTTTCCCCAGTCTGATCCTAGTGCTGGGGAGGGGAACTGAGTGATCGGGCTCAGTTTCCTTCCCTAGCTCTCCAGTCCCAGGCAGTAGCACCTGGCTTCCCTCCCTCATATGGCAGGCAAGTCAGGGGCCTGCAGTAATGGGAGGACTGGCACAGCCCCTGCACCCCTCCCAGGGTTGGAGCCCCTGATCTACCTGCTGGATGACAGAGGCTGCTTCAAGCTTCCCCATTATAGTGTATAGGTGAAACATCAAAACAGTGTCACTCTTTTGACAAAACAAAATGGAACAGTGGTTTCAAATCAAAATTAAATTCTAGACAAAATGCTGTTCCCTCGAAACCTTGAAACTCAAGTCAAAACAGAACAGCGCCGTTTCAAACAGCCCTATTGTCTAGCACTGAGAGAAGTTTTTGTTTTTGCTTTTGAAGAGGCACTTGGCAAAAAGTTGGCGGTCCCCTGGGTGGGCACCCCTCAAAGTCCCGTCAATACCCCAGTGGTGTGTGCTTGCCCCAACAGTGCCCTGAAGCATTGAGCTGTCAGCAAAGAGCGGGGTGGGGGTGCGGGTCCTGCCTCCTGTTGGGAGCTTGGTAGTCCGCTGAGTGGGCACTCCTCAAAGTCCTCCAAGTGTCCCAGTGTTGTGTGCTAACAGGAAATGTACTGACTGGAAAAGGTTTCAGTCCAACAAAAGTTATTTTTAATTAACCTGATTCTTGAACTATCTGACCAGTAAAGATTTGCATCCATTCCACCTGGTGTGTAGCGGTCACATTTTAACAGATATTACATAGACTTCTGGGTGAACCCAAGTGGCACCTGGTGGACAAATCACAACAGAACAGGGAAAATGCTGGGTTTTGCCTGTGTGGAAATACATGTTGCAAAACTTTCATGATAAAAATAGTCCTGTTGGAACAATTGGCCATTCTAAAAATAAAACATGTTGGAGGTGGTTTAATTTACCATGATAAATCAACATCTACCACGATAAAAGATATCAACGTGTATTTTCACACACAACTAAGCTAGTGAAATGGCGATTTTTGCCACCATTTCATGATGTGTATCTAGGCAACACACAATGTTTACAAGGGCCCATGGGCTTCAGACAGGGTAATCAGTTTGAAGACCGGTTGCTGAGAGCAAGAGGAGGAAGGGGAAAGAGAAGCCAGGAACTATGCACCAGGTCCTGCCCAGGGAAGGTAAGTGATCCAGAGCTGCCTGTGCCTTTAGCTTGCTTAGTGTTTGTCTGATGGGATGTGTGTGTTTGGGGCATGTGCTCTGAGAAGTTGGGAATGTTGCTAGCTGAGTGATTGCTGAACATAGTATCACAGTAGCTAGGGTCAGGAGGGACCTGAACAGATCATCTAGCCTGACCCCCTGCCACAGGCAGGAATGAATGCTGGGGTCACAAGACCCCAGACAG
>NW_005842502.1:279512-298952 GCF_000455745.1 Alligator sinensis
CTTCTCATGTTCATCTTGGAGTCAATAATGACTCCAAGATCCCTTTCCGCCTCTGTGCTTTCAAGAAGGGAACTTCCCAGCCTGTATGTGGATACAGCTAGACCTGGCTGTGGATTCCTTCTCCCAAGGTGCAGCACCCTGAATTTGTCTACATTGAATGCCATCCTATTCTTGTCTGCTCACTTTTGTAGTCTGTCTAAATCTATTTGCAGCCTCTCTCTCCCTTCAATCGTGTCCATCTCGCCCCACATCTTAGTGTCATCAACAAACTTGGACAGTGTGCTTTTCACCCCCTCGTCTAAGTCGCTGATGAAGATGTTAAACAGTGATTGATGAATGATTTCTGCCTGTGCCTGAAAGAAGCCCTATTGAGGGGGCAGAGCAGGGTATAAAAGAAGACTCCCTAAACAACCAGGGAGCCAGCGATCAGGGGCTGCAAGCAGGGTAAGCAGCTGGCAGGTCAGTTTCCTGCTGCCCCCCCCCAGCCTTTCAAGGAAAGAACCTTTCAGCTTGGGGTGCAGAAGCAGAAAAAAGGAAACCCTTTCAGGCCAACAAGCATTAAACAAGCCAGCTTCCAGGCAAGCTTGCTAGGGAAGGTGTGCTTGGAAGAAGGGCAGTAAGAAAGAGAAGGCATATTAAGAGACCCAGGGAAATGGTTGAAATATGTCACAATGCCAGAGCCACTGCCTTTGTTCCACCTGTAAGGTTTCTCTCCAGGCAGGACTTCTCACTATTGAGGCTTCCACCAAGGTCCAGGTTTGGCATTAGGCGGACTGTGGCTTGCAAGTTCCTTTCAGTGGTGGCCAGGTCAGGGAGTACCTGCCGTGTGAGTGGTGCCTCCTCGTGGTGTCTCTCAGAGAACAGGCAAGAGAGCTACAGGAAGAGGTGGTGAGGCTCCAAAGCATCCTCTGCCACAAGACATTCATTGATTTGATGGTGAAGAAGATCACCGGGACTGTGGAAGAAGACCTGCCAGAGACAGCATTAGAGAAGACAGAGGATATGAACTCTCAGAAGGGTGGAAGCTGGAAACTTGTGACCTCTGGCAGCAAGCAGAAATCTTCATTTCCACCTGCAGCAGTTTGTCTGGAGAACAGATATGAAGCCCTAGCAACAGAGCTGGAGGAGCACATTCCATTGGTGGAAGAGGACAAGCCAGGCCTCACCAAAGTGGGAAGGATCGAGATAATTGACACCAAGTGAGGGGTGGTGGTGGTTGGAGACTCCCTTCTGTGGGGGATGGAGGGAGCCATCTGCCGACCAGACCTCTTCTCTCAGGAATTCTGCTGCTTGCCTGGAGCCTGAATCTAAGATGTCATGGAGGGATTACCAAGATTCATCTGGCCTCTGAATACTACCCCATGTTGCTCATTCATGTGGGCAATGAAGATACTGACAGGGGAGGCCCTGAGTGGATCAAAAGCAACTACAGGGCTCTGAATGCAAGGGTAAAGGGGACTGGAATTCAGGTTGTGTTCTCTTCAATCCTTCCAGTCAAGGGAAAGGGCCTGGGTGGGAGCAGGTTGGGTGCACCCCAAAAATCAATACTTGGCTGTGCAGGTGGTGTTGCTAGTAGAGCTTTGGCTTCTTTAACCATGGAATGATGTTCTGGAAAGAAGGATTGCTAGGAAGAGTTGGGGTCCACCTGACAAAGGGAAGGAAGAGCATCTTTGCAGACAGGATCACTAACGTAGTGAGGGCTTTAAACTAGGTTTGCCCAGGGATGAAGACCAAAGCCCTGAGATAAGTGGGGAGGTGGGTAACCTGAAGGAAGAGCAAGCAGGAGGGGGCAACAGGGGAGGTGTTATTATACTTCCTGAGAAATCAGGACAATCAACTAGTTACCTTAGGTGCCTGTAAATAAATGCATGGAACCTGGGAAACAAGCAGGAAGAATTGGAAGTCCTTGCACAGTCACAGAACTATGATGTGATTGGAAAAACAGAGACTTGGTGGGATAGCTCGCATGACTGGAGCACTGTCATGGATGGATATAAACTGTTCAGGAAGGACAGGCAGGGGAGAAGAGGAGGAGTCTCACTTTATGTAAAAGAGCCATATGATTGCTCAGAGCTCCAGTATGAAACTGGAGATAGACCTGTCAAAAGTCTCTGGGTTAGGGTCAGAGGAGAGTGCAATAAGGGTGAAGTTGTGGTGGGCTCCACCAGACCAGAAAGAAGTGGTAGATGAGGCTTTGTTCAGATAGCTAGCAGAAGTTTCCTCATCACAAGCCCTGATTTTCATGGCGGACTTCAATCACCCTGACATCTGCTGGGAGGAAAATACAGCAGTGTGCAGGAAATCCAGGATATTTTTGGACAGTGAGGGGTCAACTTCCTGGTGTAAATGCATGCTCTTCTTGACTTGCTGCTCCCAAACAAGGAAGAATTGGTGGGGAATGTAGTAGTATATGGCAACTTGGGCAGCAGTGACCATAAGATGATTGAGTTCAGGATCCTGAGGAAAGGAAGGAAGGAGAGCAGCAGAATAAAAACCCTGGACTTCAGAAAACCAGACTTCAACTTGCTTAGGGAATTCATGTGCAGGATCCCCTGGGAAGCCAGACTGATGGGGAGAGGAGTCCAGGGACGCTGGGTGTACTTTAAAGGAACCTTACTGAGAGTGCAGGAACAAACCATCCTGATGTGCAGGAAGACTAACAAGTATGGCAGAAGACCAGCTTGGCTTAGCAGGGATCTTCTCAGTAAACTAAATCGCAAAAAGGAAGCTTATAAGAAGTGGGAACTTGGACAAGCAACTAGGGAAGAATATAGGAGTATTGCTTGGGCATGCAGGGATGAAGTCAGGAAGGCCAAAGCACATTTGGAGTTGCAGCTAGGAGGGATGTGAAGGGTAACAAGAAGGGTTTCTATAAGTATGTCAGTAGCAAGAGGAGGATGGGGGAATATGTGGATTCCTTAGTGAACAGGGGAGGCAACCTTGTGGCAGAAGATGCAGAAAAAGCTGAAGTGCTCAAACCCCTTTTTTACCTCAGTCTTCACAGGCAAGGTCAGATTCCAGACTAATGCACCTGGCAGCACAGTTTGGGGAGGAGGTGATCAGCTAACAGTAGTGAAAGAACAGGTTAGGGACTATTTAGAAAAGCTGGGCATGTACAAGACCATGGCACCGGATGAGATGTATTCAAGGGTGCTGAGGGAGTTGGCTGATGTGATTGCAGAGCCACTGGCCATCATCTTTGAAAATTCATGGCAATCAGAAGTGGTCCCAGATTATTGGAAAAGAGAACACAGTACCCATCTTTAAGAAAGGGAAAAAGGAGGATCCAGGGAACTACATACCAGTCAGCCTCACCTCAGTCCCTGGAAAAATCATGGAGCAAATCTTCAAGGAATCCATTTCTAAGCACTTGGAGAAGAAGGTGATTAGGAACAGTCAGCATAGATTCACCAAGGACAAGTCATGACTGACCAATGTGATTGCCTCCTATGACAGATCTGTGGATACGGGGAGACCAGTGGATGTGATATACTTTGATTTCAACAAGGCTTTCGACTTAAACAAATTGGAGGATTGGGCCAAAAGAAATCTCATGAGGTTCAACAAGGACAAGTGCAAAGTCCTGCATTTAGGACAGAACAATCCCATGCACCAGTACAGGCTGGGGGCTGACTGACTGGGCAGCAGCTCAGCAGAAAAGGACCTGGGGATTACAGTGGACAATAAATTGAATATAAGCCAACAGTGTGCCCTTGTTGCAAAAAGGCTAATGGCATAATGTGCTGCATTGGTAGGTGTGTTGCCAGCAGGTCAAGGGAAGCGTTTCTTCCCCTCTATTCAGCACTGGTGAGGCCACATGTGGAGTTCTGTGTTCAGTTTTGGGTCCCCCACTACAGGAAGGATGTGGACAAATTGGAAAGAGTTCAGCAGAAGGCAACAAAAATGTTTTGGAGGCTGGGGCACATGACTTCTGAAGAGAGGCTGAGAGAACTGGGCTTATTTAGCCTGGAGAAGAGAAGACTGAGAGGAAAGTTAATACGATTCTTAAATTACCGGAATTGGGTTTTGAAAGAGGATGGAGCTAGACTGTTCTCAGTGGTGACAGATGACAGAACAAGGAGCTAGCTATGTTCTCAAGTTGCAGAAAGGAAACTTCAGGTTAGATATTAGGAAGAATATCTGACTAACCTGATTTCATTGTATGACTGGGTCACAAAATGCTTGGATGAAAGAACAGATGTAGATGTTATCTACTCTAGATTTTTAAAAGGTCTTTAACACAGTGTCACACCCAGTTCTTATAAATAAACTAAATAGTTGCAATGTAGATTATTACACAGTCTGGTAAATAGAAATTGGCTTATGGGATGCACCCAGAGAGTGGTGGTGGATGGGTCAGTTTCTACCTGGAGAAATGTAGGCAGCGGAGTCCCCAAGACTCTGTCCTGGGACCAGTACTATTCAATATTTTCGTCAGTGACTTGGACGAGGTAGTACAAAGCACCCTGTCTAAGTTCGCTGAGGACACCAAACTATGTGGGGAAGTACACAAACTAGATGGCAGGGAGCGAATCCAGGCTGATTTGGACAGGGAAGGGGAATGGGCCAAACAGAATAGGATGCAGTTTAACAAGGATAAGTGTCATGTGTTGTACCTGGGGAGGAAGAATCATCAACATTCCTATAGCCTGGGAGGTACCATTCTAAATAGCACAACCAGAGAAAGGGATCTCGGAGTAGTAGTCAACTCTGAAATGAACATGACTCACCAGTGTTATGTGGTAATAAGTAAAGCTAACCGCTCCCTTTCTTGCATAAGTAGATGCATCACCAACAGGTCTAGGGAGGTGATACTTCCCCTCTGTGCAGCATTGGTCAGGCCGCAGGGAGGAATGAGTCGGATGACCCCAGCCAGG
Organism: Alligator sinensis; assembly: GCF_000455745.1. Classification (NCBI taxonomy): domain Eukaryota; kingdom Metazoa; phylum Chordata; order Crocodylia; family Alligatoridae; genus Alligator; species Alligator sinensis. Next base: position 284,390 of record NW_005842502.1, read on the forward strand.
TGTCTGTCCAATCACCTTTTAAATACCTCCAAGGAAGGGGACGGCACCACCTCCCTTGGAAGTGTATTGCATAATTTGGCAACCCTTACTGTAAAGAATTTTTTCCTGATGTCCAATCTGAATTTGCTCTCTTCCAGTTTGTGGACATTATTTCTAGTTACCCAAACAGGCACCCTGGTAAACACTGTATCCCCCATTTCTTGCTGGCCCCTACAATGAGTTTGTAGGCACCCGAAAGATCACCTCTCAGCTTCCTCTTGCAGGGGACCATAATGAGCACAGATTTGGCTACAGTACTGCCTCTTGCCCCAAGGATGGCAAGCCTCTAAGAAGCAATGGGTGCCTTTAAGCATAGGTATGGCTGTAGTACTTCCTCTGGCCACCAGGGGCAACACTGAAGAGGGATTTGGCTGCAGTAAGGCCTCTGGCCATCAGGCAGCACCACTGACCTGAAGTACCCCCTTCAGTCATGGACAGGACGGGCAGCACTTAGCAAGACTTTTTTTCAGCTACTTCCTGCAGTACCCACTTTGGCCACCAGGAGGAAGCACTGAGCAGGATCTTTTTTTTTCCCTGTGCCCTCAGTACCCACTTCAGACACTGGGGGCTGCACTGAGCAGGATTTTATTCCCACCCCCCATACCCCCCGCCCCTACCCCCGTTAATTTTTTCTACCTGGCTGCAATTCCCAACTTCAGATACCAGGGGGCAGCACTGGGCAGGGACTCCTCCCCACCCCCACCTGTCTGCCATTCCCAACTCCCTTCATAGCCCCTCAAGCTGCCAAGTAATGAGCGCATGGAGGCATCTACTGGCCTCATTTGCTTTTATTGGCTCCAGTGCAGCCTGTGCCCACACGTCACACTGTTCGCACAAGTGGCTGCTGTTCCTCTGGCAGCTCGTCAGTGGATGGGATCTCGTAGGTAACATAGAGAGAGGAAAAGAGGCAGCCAGCAAAGGCCACAAGGCTAGCAAAGTACATGACACCGTTGGCACTGCCTACTAGCGCAGTGAGGGGGCCCATGGCCACGGATACCAGGATCTGTGCCAGGAAGTACTGGCAGCTCAGCAGTGAGATGTCCACGCCCATGCCACGCCGTGGGCTCTCCACACTCGGGCCAGCAAACTGCAGAGGAGAGAAGCACGTGTGAGACCAGCGGCATGGCCAGCTCCACAACAGTCCCTGTGCCCCCCTGAAGTCTGGGTCCATTTAAGGTGCCTGCCCAGTAATTATCTTAGAAGAGCTAGGGGGAGGGAAGGGGGGAAGCTTGGTTCTGTTACAATGAACTGGAACTGGGGCTGGGGCAGGCTGGGCTGGGCTGGGGAGTCCAGCTCAGAGCCAGGGCACCCCAGAGTTGTGGCAAGCACCTTGTTTACTGAACAAGCCTGCCTCGGAGGTTGAAAAGCTGTTGAGCAGGAGATGAACATAACACAACTGTCAAGTTATGTGACTCCTGGTGAACTGCTCCCTGCCCATTGAACAGTCCATTCTGCTTCAGCTCATGCAGGGGCACAGGGGTGTGAAGGAGTACCCTACACTAGTCTCTTCCCCTTCATTCTCAGAGATGCCAAAACTAAAATTTCAAGTACTGCTGAAAAACTGCTATGCATGTGCAGGCTGTCCATATCCAAATCACAAAGTGAAAGTCTCCTGTCCAGTCTAAGGACTGTTTTTTTACCAATTTCACATTTCTAACCCAAACTGTTGCTAAAACTGTTCATATAAAAGGGTTTCTTTTAGAGTGGGAAAAGTGTTTCTCTCTCACCCTCCAAAATGTTTGAACTGCTTAAGTTTACACTTTAGAAATACATTCAGAAAGTGGGTCTGAAAAACTTCAGCCTCAATAACACAAGTTTGAGCAAACGTGAACAATTTAAGGGAAGGTTAAACTATAAACGGTTATCTAGAGCTGCAGTTCATGCTCCAACAAAAATGTAGTTTGCCTGAATATTAGAGCTACAATCCATTCAGCAGCTACAACCCCTGCAGGAACAGTCTCTCAAGGGTATTTCCCCTATGTTTATACTGCTGCAGTGTCAGAAATGCAAAAATCTAGTTGATCTAATAAAAGATATTACCTCTACCATGAGTTCTGATTCCTTTTGCCTCTAGACCAATACAGCTACAACCTGAATACCTTAACAGAAGTCCTGACTGCCTGCAACATGCCTAATTCAGCCATCCTGCTCCTGTCCAGCTGGCATATAACATCTGGACATACTTTTTTTGACAGAATCTGCCCAGCATCCTTGCAGGGACATTAGTAGTGTATGGCCAGTACAAGCTTGTGTTATGAACAGATGTTTTTGAAAAAATATTTGTCTCCTTAATATTATGCAGCAGGGATCAGAGGGCAATGGGGAATGAAAAAGCCATAAGCAGTTTTGGAGAAACTAGAGAGAACTTTCTGCATGTAACTGGCTACTTAGTATCAAGAGATATAATTAACTTGTTTAAAAAACTGACTCTGTGTGTACAGAAAACAAACAACAAACAAAAGGGGCAAAACCGTTTAAGTTAGCACGATATTTTTCAGCATTCATAGATGCCAGATCCACAGAAGGTGAAGTTTTTATGATGGATTAACGAAATGGATAGTGCTGAAACTTTTAAGGGTTCTGAATGTAATAAAGAACTTACCTTTTTATTCTGGTAATAATCACATAATAGAGAATAAGGGAGTGTGCAGAGTGTTGAAAATAAAATACCGTAAGTTACACATAGTGATAAAACCACATAAATATTTCTGGAGAGTGTAGCCAAGCCTGTGCCAAGTCCAAAGGCAAGATATGCTATGAAATAGAGAGTGCGAATACTGAAGTATTCCTCCAGCTTTTCTAGTATGGCTGTAAAACAGAATGTAAAGATAACAAATTACACACAAAAGTATAAATAGATTTTACTGGTTTATTTTTTTAACTTTCTTTTGCAAATGATCTAATTTGTTCTTGTCTTTAAACGGTAACATTTTAAATTATTTGTTTGTTAAATCATGCTAAATAACTTTCCATAAATTATCAAAGACACTTATGAGATTTCCCTTAGTTCAATGTTTTAATTTTTACTGTTTACAGTTGTTTTGATGTTCTACTTGGATTAAAATAATTGACCAGTTAAACATTCTTCATCAGGTATTGCATTCAAAAGCTTGTCTTTTATCTCTACTACATAGTTGATCCAATAAAAATTATCACCCTAAGAAATCCTTGTTTCTCATGTCACACAGAGTAAAAGCTTTCACATGCAGCAAGTTAAGAGCACAGTGGCCTGCATTTCTCTCCTATATTCTTGTTGGTTATCTTGATAGTGTATATTTCCATATTCTCTGACCCTCTCTGTATCTTGTCAGTGGCTTATAGATCCAACTTTTGAAGAGGAATATGAAGGACATGTAAGATTTTTGTTTCCAAATTAATTAACAGAGATGTTTATAAGGAAGATTATAAGAGGCAAGGATTTTGTAGGGATGATATCTAAGAAATCCAATTAAACAATATCCTAAAAAATCCATACCTCAGATTATTTCTGGATCATTATCGCTACAACAGCGCTCTTGCACTGCTATAAGGAAGGTTGCCAGAATGAAAACTAAAATTATTTATGAGTAGAATAAATAGGATTTCAGTTAGTGTTGTTTGTAGGACTATTTTGTTGTTTGCACTTAACAGGGCTGAGTGCACAGAATGTTGTCCCTATATGTACTTGGCAATCTAAATAAATAACTAACCAAGAACATTTACTTCATATGATAAACAGCTTATATGGCTAGGTTACTTTTACTCCCTGTCACAGGTCCAGCTCAGGGCATTTGATACAGCTGTACCTGGTTTTCCTGTGAAGCAATGCCCTGAAGCCTCATATGAAATCCTCACCAGAGGGAGCATGTGACATACAGGGTGCATCTACATGAGACGCTTAACTGCACAGTAGCATAATTTACTGCAAAGTAAGCATGTGCATCTACATGTGCACGTGCTTACTATGCAGTAAACCTCCCTAATTTCCCCTATGTCCTATTCCCCCTTATCTCCCAGCCCCTGCTCCACCATTGCGATCAGGGAGCTGGGTGCTGGAAGACCTTATCTCCAAGCTAGCTGCTAGCTGCCCCACCGGGAGCTGGGACCTGCCCCTCCCCTGCAGTTCTTTTGAATTCCCCTGCCCCAGATCTGGAAATCAGAGCCAGGAGCTCCCTGCTGCTGGGGCAGGGAGACATTGTCCACATCCTGGAAGCAGGCAGACCCTGAGGCAGGGTGAAATTTCTCAGGCCCAGCCAGGAGACTACAGTCTCCTGGCCTAGGGCTCCCTGCCAGCCCCTGGGCTAGCACCCAGGGGGAGCCAGTGGCATCAGAGGCCCATCGCAGGCAGCAAATCTGTTCCCGATTCCCTGCATAGGTAGACACCTGCCTGGGATCCTTTACTTGTGGGTAATTTACTTGTGAATAAACTGATCCTGGATCAAATACATGTGTAGACATGCCCATTGAAAGTTAAAAGGTCTAGAGTTTAAACTAGAAGCATCACTTGATCATGGAGATTGCATATTACTAGTTTAGGTGAAAACCCAGGACAGCATATGGGCTAAGAATTCTGATCCTTATATCAGTGGGATAGAAGGCCCTTTTGATATTGTGGTCTGTGCCTTTATGTGTTGCATCTTTTTGCCAATTCTCAGGGAGTTTTTTTGAGGGAGTGAAAGGAGGGGAGTTTTTAAATCAATTTTAAAGTTTCAGGTAATTTCCCTCCCTAATATAGGTATTTCAGTACTTCTAGGATTTCCATTTCATGTGCATGCATGCATGTGTGAAAGCAAAAAAATGTTATTTATCAGACTTCCTGATTGCCATGTATACTTTTTTTGCCTTGTAAACCCCTATGAATGTGGCCAAATTCTTCCAGATCCAAAGATGCCTGCCTGATCCATGCCCATGTTGCTTTTACAGGGATGTAAACTATTTATGTTGTCATTTGTAAATATTTGACTGTCTTGAAGGTATTCAAAATAAGTTCCAAAAAAGGTACTTTGCTGCTATTGTAGAAACTGAAATGAGAATATTTTCCAGGTAAGGGAGTTGGAGCAGGCATGAAGAATGTATTTCCAATCACTTTAAAAAGTTTAGCCAAAGCATCTTGCATCTAAGAACTGGCTTGTCAAGAAATGTAACAATGGAATTCCAAGCCTTGGAAAGTAAACAGAGCTGGAAAATCTGCATTCCAAACCTACATGACAACTGAGCTTTAAATACAAAGTATGAAGGCTATTTCAGGTCATGTGAATTCCATCAACAGTTGGGTTCTTGACAAGATCTCTAAAGACATGGTGGTGGGGAGGGGGGTAAAGGGGGACTCTGAAGTTCAGGTCTATAAGTTTGTGATACAGATTGATATCTTGTTGTCTAAGTGGAACTGTTTTTAACATACTCCACAAGAAAAGTGTAGGAATACTTTAGTGCACTTTCATTTGCAACCATTTACAATTAATTTACAAATAATTCCTTTATCAAATCCTCACATCATGTTAAGAGAGAGGTTTGGTAGTGTCTTTTATTGAACCAACTTATTTGGAGATGTTGTGACTGAGCTTGTTATGCAACAAACTGTCAATACAGAGCTGTTGTTGCATGGATAGATCGTGACCTTGGGGACTTAGATGGCAGATAGTGTTCATCTTGAATGGTCAAAAGAAGATATTCAGAAAAAAGACAATGATTGTGAAGATTCTTCAGTGCAAATAAATTCAAGATGAAAGTGGTGAACATTAAACTACATATTGATAATCTTAGGTACCTGAAAATTGAAGCCTTGTAAACTGTTAATAAATTGACTAATCTGAGAAATATTTGCAATACTTTTGACTGTATATTTGTTGTCTAAGTTCTGTCTTAAAAATAATATTAGAGATGTAGAATGTCATTTGGTAAGAAATACAAATTAAGAAAGCAGACCTCCAAAAGGAGTGGAGGGTGTTGTGTAGTTGGTGAATACTCCAGCACAGGAAGGGAAACAGGGCCCAGCAGAACACCCATGACAGGAGAGAAAGTATCACCATGACACACGCTGTGTAGAATTTTGCTGCAAATAATCCCTTTGATTTATCAGTATTTTTGAAGTAACACACTCATTGTGTGGAATTTCACAGCATAGCATGCAGAAAATTGGAATGTTCTAAGGGTAGAGCCTGTGGCAGAAGGCCACCTCTGTTTTGCCCCAAGAACTCTGCTCTGTGCCAATTTGGTTAGTATGGGCCCTGCAGAGGGTACACACCTTACCTATCTTGTTAGGTAACCTGAGCTAGAAACATTCCTCAGGGAGAGGGGAAACCTGCTCCCACTGCCTACTTGACTGGCATCACATACCTGGGTGAGGGGCTTGGGCTCCCTGGTGGGCTAGAGACTGCCAGTCTGCCCAGCAACCAGTGATGCATTGGTTGGCTGGCAGTCAACAGGTGCTGGTCTCCATTGGACCAGGTAAATGAGGTCATAAGGGCTATATAAGTTAAGGACTGCCCAGGAGGAGGAGGCAGTAGCCATGAGGAAAACTCAGAAAGAAAAAAGAGCTGGACCATCTGAAACTTGCTCTCTCCCTCAAAACTTATGATCAAGGAACTGCCTGCCTCCAGACGCAATCTCCACCTGCCTCTGGATGATACTTGTGAGTAAGTTACCTGAGCTCTATCTAGATATATAGCTTGCAGTAACTCAGATGCGTGATCAAAGGCTACTCCAGCCAACCTGTTTGCTCTATGGGATTTCTCCAATACTACTCAACTCTGTACCCTATTCCAACCCTACTCCTTGTAACCAATAAAGTTCTTCTTTGTACCTAGCATGGGAGATTTATTGGGAGTGGGTCTAGATTATGCCTTGGGGTCCCCTTGGTTTGGCTGACTAAGGGAGACCACTACTTGTGTTTCTGACTGCGGGAAGCACCTCAAGTTCTTGAAGTGAGTCAAGTACCCTCGAGGGCTACTAGGCCTGTGTTTCCCAGAATGAAGCCTGTCCCTGGGTGGTGGCAGCTCTACCCCAGGCTAGCGGATGTGCTCCAGGAAGGGGGTCAGTCAGACATGAGGAACCCCCAGGAAGGCACTCAGAGCCTGGAATGTGGTCGGGCATGGTGAGGTGGGTGGCTCAGTGCAGGAGCACCCCCTACTGGCCTTCCACAGAGCCCGATGATACAATGATTTTTTTTTTATATTCACAAACTATTGAACAAGCATTTGCTAAATGTTGTCGGTTTGAAAAAAATAACTATGTCATTTTACTGAAGGGGAACTGGGAAACAGATATTAAAGGATCTAACCAAGTGACTTAAAACCAGGACTGAAATACAGAATTGCTTGTTTCCCTGTCCTGAGCTAGAACTCCAGACCATGCCACCTTCTAAGTATATATAACATGAAGATTAATTTTCTTGTTTGACTCGGGCTTGCTAAGTCATCTAGTCCTAGGAGTCTTGAGTCTCAAATTGGATATCATAGAATTGTACAGTTGCATTATTTCATCAAAAGTCTCATGATGATTTTGTGTTTTTCTAAAAAACCAACATGCAAGATCAAGCTCAGCAAATCTTTATTAACTTCTTATTTCTTATACTGACACTACAAAGGTGTGGGGCTAGGCATTTCTTGAAGGATTGCATGCCTATGAAACAATAACTTTTCATGGTGGGAGGAGAATATAATCAAAGAGTACAGTAACTTATCTTCTTAAATTATATGCAGAATTGTTGTACACTTGCTGTTTGTAATTAAACAGAATTCTACCTCAGAAAAGGTTGTGCATCCTTGGTTAAAGACTTCAGATTCATAGCTTATGTGTTTGTGAGGTTACTAGGAAGCACAAATAACTAAAAACCATGTGCATTCATTACTGTGCATTAAGGCAGCATAATGCACATTTGTTTAGTACATCACATTAGAGGTACCTAATGCGCATTAGGAAAAATGCCTAAATGCACATGTAGATGCTCCCAGTCCAGAGTAGCAGATATACTACCTTAGGGATAAGAAAATGCTAAGAAGAAAATCCAAATGCAGAAGTACCTCAAACTAGTATGTTAAACTGCTATATAAGTGCCAAAGCCAAAGTGCCACTTATTGTAGAACCCTTTTTGCTTATTGGTAGCAGAGTGCGAAAAAGTTGTGTGTTGTACCTGAATAGAATGCAGCACTGAATGCATAGATACACATTCCCCAGCAGCCCATGGTGACCCCAGCATTGTATTTTTGGTACTCATCTGAGTTGTGAGGTGCTTTGGGATTTCCTTGGAATACTACTTCTCCCATAAAGTCTGTATAGAACAGTAGCATCCCCTCAAATGACAGCCAACCTGGAAGAAGCCAGAAGCATTGTTTGTTTGTTTGTAGTTATAAAATCAATTATAAGCTTCTTCTCAAAGTGATGGGAGTGGGAGAAGGCCACCTGTAGAATACTGTGTAGTACGTCCCATAGATTGCTCTTATCTTTATGCGGAAAATTAGCTGAGATTATTTATCTCTATGCTATGCTGTAATCTTACTCAAAGTCATTCAGGATTTTAAATGTTAAAATTTACACCTTGAACTTCACTTAAATGCCACAGGCAGATTGCAGCTCATAGTACGGGTATTAGCAAGACAGGATACAACTGGCATTTCTATTAGCTTAAGTATGAGTGGACAAGATGTAACTTCACATACAGCCAATCATTGTTGTGCAGTGTCAAGTTAAGAAAGGCATGGATACGCATTGCAAGGTTTGAGAGTACTGTACTTATCACAGCACTGCTAGCTGCGGCAAGTGCTTTTTACATATGGCTGCTACCTGTGCTTCCTCTGGCCCTAGTAACCAAGTGGCTGTTTTATTGTCCTAGGAAGCCACAGACCTGGATTGTAGCTCCTTTGCACCAAATAGGGGGTTTGAACTTCTATCTCAGACTTCCCTGTACAGTATGCTAACAACCATGATGCAGATCAGGCATTATCCAATCATATCTCTAGTGCTCCTTTGGAAGCTAAACTGCTGCTTTTTTCATTTAATAGTCATTGGACTAAATGTATGGACAGCAGTGCTGTGGGAAAGTTTCTGTCCCACTGGGCATGTCTACACATGCTATTAATTTGAAGTATGCTTACTGAACAGTAAAAATATTGTGCTGTAAGCCTACTGGGGGAGCACCTCTACACATGCTCCGTCTTGGGAGCAGATTTGCTCCCACCCTGCTCTACCCGCTTGCAGCAGCAGATCCAGACTCCACTTGGGTGCTAGCCCAGGGGTTGGCAGGGACCACGGGGACCGTTCCCATGCATACACATCAGGAGGAGTCTTGATGTGCACAGGGTAGGAGAGTTGCTGCTGCAGCTTGGTGCTGCAGGAGCCTGTGGCCACCTGTCATCTGTCTCTGGCTGGGGGAGGTCCCAGGCAGATCCAGGCTGCACAGAAATTGCTCTGTACAGCCAGCCCAGAGCTGACAGGGACCTGTCCTGGTCTGGAGCAGGTCCCAGCCAGCTTGGGGCATAGGGCACAGGGCTGGGAAAAGTCCCCTTCCCCCCAGCTGGTTCCCAGCCTCCTGCCTCAAATGGGCAATTGGGGTAGGAGGTTAAGAAGAATCCCCACCCCTGCAGCTGTTTCCCAGGCCCCCGTCCTGATCAGGTGATGGGGCCATGGGGCTGAGAAAGAGCTGCAGGGGAGGGGCTCCAATCTGCTCGTGATTCCCCACCAAGCTGGGGGCTTGCTGCTAGCTACTAGGGGTGTGCAAAGTGGGCCATATTCAATTCAGATCCGGCTCGATTTGGGGGACAGTGATTCAATTCATTGATTCAGATCACTGTTCCGATTCAATTTGGCCAAATCTGAATCTGAAGATTCAGCCACAGACACAGCTTTAAATGTTTTTTCTATATACCTCGAGGTACCAGGCACGGCTCATGAACGCTGTGATGCTGGGGTGGATGGAGAGTCGCACAAACCACCCCCCTCCCCCACGTGCTTGGCAGCAGACACAAGTGGACTGGAAGTATTTCCAGTCAACTTCCAGGTCCACCGCCGAGCATGTGCTCCCCCCCACCCGCCCTGTGTCCCTCCGGCTCAGTGATCAGCCACATGGGGACCCTGGGTGCTCCCCCAGAACCAGGAGGCACCAGTCGCTGAGCCGGGAGGTGAGGGTCTCCCGTGTACTCTGCAGAGGACCTGGAAGTGGACTGGAAGTGTTTCTGGTCCACTTTTGGGTCCACTGCCAAGCATGTTGGGGACCCCCCCACTCCACACTCCCATGGGATGCTCCGTCCACCGCACCATCTCAGCATTCATGAGCTGCCTGGTACCTTGAGGTATGTAGAAAAAACATTTAAAGCTGTATCTATGTCTGAATCATCCAATCTCTCTGAATCTCTCCGCATCGATTCAGAGGGTTCCAATTTGATTCAGAGAGATTAAAGGGTCTCCTCATTTGATTTGGATGTGGCCACAATCTGGCCGAATCTCTGCCAAATTGAATCAGCGACTGAAGCTTCACACAGCCCTACTAGCTACCCCATCGGTGGGACAGCTCCTGGCTGCCTCCTGCTGAGCGGGGATTCCCTGCCCAGCCAGGGGCCAGCAGCTAGCTGCCCCACTGGTAGCTCCTCAGTCCCAGCACTGCTCAGATCCCTGCTAATGTGTGAAACTAGGGTCCCCACAGCACCAGGACCAGTGGGAGAGGGAAGAGGGGTGGAGAAAGGGACCCAGTCCCCGTACTGAGCGGCTGGGGGAGCTGGGAGCTGAACAGTACCATGACCAGGTGCCCTGTGGGCATGGCTGACCAGGAGCAAAGCCGATCCCAATCAGCATCTACACAAGCCAAATTTAGTACCTGTATTTACAGGCACCAGATAACTGTGTAGTAGATCAATTTACTGGAAGGATGTGAGCAGTGGGGTCCCCCAGGGCTCAGACCTCAGGCCCACACTGTTCAACATCTTCATCAGCGACTTGGACGAGGGGGTGAAAAGCACCTTGTTCAAATTCGCAGATGACACTAAGATGTGGGGAGAAGTGGGCATGCTAGAAGGGAGAGACAGACTGCAATTGGATCTGGACACGTTACAGGGGTGGGCAGATGAGATTAAGATGGGATTCAATACTGACAAGTGCAGGGTACTGCACCTGGGGAGAAAGAACCAGCAGCATACCTACAGGCTGGGGAACTCCCTTCTTGTCAGCACAGAGGCAGAAAAGGGTCTTGGGGTCATTACAGACTCCAAGATAAACATGGGCTGTCAATGTGGGGATGCAGTCAGGAAGGCTAACCGCACCTTGTCATGCATCCATAGATGTATCACGAGCAGGTCCAAGGAGGTGATCCTCCCCCTCTATATGACATTGGTCAGGCCGCAGTTGGAGTACTGCGTCCAGTTCTGGGTGCTGCACTTCAGGAGGGATGTAGACAACATTGAGAGGGTCCAGAGGAGGGCCACTCACATGGTCAGGGGGCAGCAGGGCAGGCCCTACGAGGAGAGGCTACGAGACCTGAACCTGTTCAGCCTCCACAAGAGAAGGCTGAGAGGGGATCTTGTGGCCATCTACAAACTGGCCAAGGGAAACCAGCAGGCAATGTGAGAATCCGTTTCCCCGAGCACTACTGGGAGTAACAAGGAATAATGGCCATAAGTTGATGGAAAGTAGATTCAGGCTAGATATTAGGAGGCACTACTTCACAATCAGGGCGGCTAGGATCTGGAAGCAACTTCCAAGGGAAGTGGTGCTTGCTCCTACCCTGGGGGTCTTTAAAAGGAGGCTAGATAGACACCTTGCCAGGGTCATTTGACCCCAGCATTCTTTCCTGCCCATGACAGGGTGGTCAGACTTGATGATCTGCTCAGGTCCCTTCCAACCCTACCAACTATGAAACTGCACAGTAGCTTTTTAGCATACTTATTTAGTGTTTACTCTACTGCGCAGTAAAGTGTCTTGTGTAGACACACCCACTGAGAGACTAGAACCTAGGGCCCACTCCCATCCAAGGTAACAGCCATCTTGCTGAACCACACACCTGGCTTGTTTTTCCCCTGCTCCCACGTATTTCTTTCTCTTGACAAACTTCAAGGGGAGTGCCAGTGATCAGACTAGACAGACACATCTACACATGTCATCAGGGACAGTGATAAATTGCAGAGCTTATTGCTCCACAGTTTATTGTTCCTGGGAAGCTGTATGTGCACCCTGACTGCAGCACATTAAGCTATATCACAGCAGCCCCAGCTGGCAGGGATCCCAAGGGGTCAGCCTGCCAGCCTGGGGCTTCTCCGACCAGGATCAGTGTGCTGCAGAGTGGATGGCTGGGGCCCAAGAGTGCTTCAGTGCAAGGCTAGTCAGCAGGGAACCCTAGCAGTGAAGCACCTCATGCCCCAGCCAGCCAGTCAGCAAAACATGGCTTTTTGACACTCTTATTCTTCAGTTTCAGAGAAAATTATCAAGTTATTAAGCAAACGAAAATTTTCTGGTGTTGGTATCTCACCCATCATCTCTGTGGAGAATCAGGTCATAGTTATTCAAATGTTTACCTTCATAACAAGTGCAAAGTAGTACTTTTTGGTTTACCTAGGAAGTGGTTGATGCAGAGGTTACGCAGAGCCGTAGGCATGTGGCAGATGGTTGAACAAAGATGTTTCATGGAAAGTGGTTGATCAGACATCTCACCTGATCCATTCAGCTCACTCTCATATTTCACACCATTCAGTAAAATATTAGCAACCTGTATCATAAGAATTCCAAGTTAGCAAGCAGTGTAAACTTGCAATATTATACTTCTGACAAGTCAGTGAAAGGATAAAACTCTGCTACCAAGTAAACCCTGCTTCTTTCTTGTAAAATTATGAAGTCTGAAATTATGAAATACCAAATTTAGCCATTTTTTTAATGAAATTTCATCATTTTACAAGAAAGAATTAAAATCTGCCACCTGGAAACCTGAAAGCTGACACCTTGCTCTTCCTGTTGTTCAAGGTAAATTTGCATCTTCATGCTGCTCAGAGGCACCTAAACACAAGGGAAATTCCCTGCCCAGGAGAACATTTCAGCTTCCCACTCTCCTGTAAAATGTCAAATACCATAACCAGAAAGAAACATAATTCTACATCCTGCTTGCTACCAGATAACTTAGAGGTAAAAAGGCTGTTCTAACTCTTATCTGAATCTGATTTGCATAAAATGAACTATTCCAACTAGGAGATCTTACACCACCTTCAGCTCTCCTGTGAAATATGAATTTTCATTTCCACCTAGGAGAAATTTTACAATCTTTGCATTCTCCTGTGCCTGAAGAAGGGTGTGTTTACCCAAAAACTTGCAAATAATGTTTTTCCCCCCCACAAATATCTAATTGGTCTAATAAAAAATACCACCACTGCCACAAGTTCTGATTCCTTGGTATATTCCCATAAATTCAGAGGACAGTGGAAGCAAGAGGCCTGGTTTAACTAACGCTATTTTGCTGGTTGTCTCTGTGACCACCCCTCTTTTGAGATTTCCTTCTTACACACACAGCGTATGTCTACACAAGATGTTTACTGCGCACTTGACAACTAGGTGCAGAGTAAATGTCTCAGTGTCTACACATGTGTCCCTATTATGCCAGAGTAAACTAACTTACTCCACAACAGGATACTTGTAAATACACTTACTTGTAAATACAAATGCTATCCTGCTACAGAGTAAAAAACTCTGCAGTAGCACACATGCCAGCTAGCCTCGCACTAAAGCTCCCTCATGCCCCAGCCAGCCCCTCCACAGCACATTGAGCTTGGTCAGAGCAGCCCTGGGCTGACAGGATGACCCCCAGGAGCCCCTGCCAGCCAGGGCTGCTCTGTCTGGGTTCCACGTGCTGCATCCGAATAAACTGTAGAGCTTATTCCATCCAAGGTATGAAGCATGTGGCTGCACTGGCCCTGACTGGCCATGCATCAGCTGTTATAGTAGTGGCAGCTCCAGTCAGGCTCCAGAGTAAGAGCTGCCATTACTGTAACAGCTGATGGGTAGCCAGGCTGGGACCAGAACAACCATGTACTCTGTGCCTGGAACTGGTGCTAGAGGATAAGCGGGGAGGGCAGGCACCAAATTCATCCCCAAGCTGAGAAAGGAGTCAGAGCCACAGCAGTTGCCAGCTATCCCTTCCACCTCCCCCCACCTCCCCCCGCCCACTGCCTTGTACTCAAATCTCAAGATGAGGGGCTTTCCCCCCCCCATCTTAAAAGATGGGAGACACCTCATCTTGGATTCAAGTAAATATATTGTACTGCTTAAGGGAATCCCCATGTTCTCCCAAATCTAACAGGCTGTTTGAGGTATTTCATATCATAAATCATTTTCAACAATCCCATTCATTTATTTTCTATATTTTTTTCTTTCAACAATATGCTTGTGTCACAAATTAAGGCATTGTACTTCTGTATTTGCTTTTATAAACAATGGTCATAATGAACTATTAATTACAAATAGTTATAGAAACAATAAAATCAATCCTAAGAAAGTGTATATTTAAACATTTGAAAGTTAAAAGTAAAAAATCGAAATCAAATAAATGGACATTCAGATTACTTGACAATTACATCGG
>NW_005842502.1:298983-316026 GCF_000455745.1 Alligator sinensis
TAGTTATTCTTCTTACCTGTTGACTGAAGGTTACATTCCTTCTGCTGCTCTCTGGACAATTTCCTATTACAGTATCTGAAATGGCCAAGGTCTGGGGCCTTTTCAGGATCCCTGATGATTGTGGCTTTATTGCATCCAGTGAACCCACCCATAGCGCATCTCCATCTGGCCCAGGAGTTACAGAATTCTCCCCTTGTTCCAGAATTCCATTTTCTTGACAGTAAAAGCCATCCCTTACTCTTGGAAAGCTCACACTGATTGTCTGCCTGGGCAAGCTTGCTGGGATTGCTAAATAACCATCATGTCCTCCTGTAAAGCAGTCTATGAGCACACTGTCAATATTTGAGGTCCCAAATGATGATGCAAACTCATTAATTCCTGTCAAGGAGTTGTCTCTGCTGATAAAACTGCCATATTTGGGTGTCAGTGGGCTGGGAGGAGACATTGGAGTCGTAAAACTTGCATACAAATGAGATGAGCTATGAGAACTGAGGTTTTCATTTATACCTTCCTCAAATAAGAGAGGTGGGGAAGGAGGAAGAGGAAGACTTGGACTCTTCATCACCTTTTTTTTCTTGGTAGAAGACTGCAGGGGCCTTTCTGGAATGCTAATTAGAGTCAAGACAGTAGTGATGGTCAGTATTATTGATGTGAAGACATAAATGACACGAAGTTGCCCTCCTACGGCTCTTCCAAAACTGTTTTTTTCCCAATTTATTCCTCCAACAACATAACCAAAACCACCTCCAAGACCTAGTAGAAAAATAGAGCTGAGATTATCTTTCCTAGTCAATACCTAAAGAAAGTGCAGCACTGCACTTTTTTAATCACACATTCTGAGCTACTATTCTAGCTGATATTTTTAAATTCAGAGCTAATCCCTTAAGAGATATATAACCCCATTTAATAATAAATGAACAGCCTGTACCAAAAGGACCACATGAATGCAGAAAGGGGAAAAGGTCTGTTGATACACAAGTGACTGAGATAAGCAAAACTGGAAGTCAAAAATTCTGCTTTAACCTTAGCCCAGCTCAGCTAATGACAAGCCACTCTAATGTGTTGCATGTTGTCATTGTCCCATGACCAGAGGCACTTACCTACCTAAGGAGTAAAAATGTTCTCCTGATTGCAGTAGGCTCACTTTTCTCCCTCTAAATGATGTTGCCATCCCACCTATTTGAATTGCAGGGATAAAAGAGGGCTTTGTGGTAGGCTACTTGGGATGCAGTGTATTTCACTTTGAAACTTGTGAGAATCTTTACTACATCTCACATCTCATACATCTGTGAAATGCACAAATACCGTACTGCTTTTATTCATTTTACTAACCATTGTTTACTAAATTCTGTTTATAGTGCAGTGAAAGGGGAAGGTAGTTCCACAATCCAAAGTTGTATCTACTGAACTTCAGGCATGTACACACCTTTATACATTGCCCCTATGTCAGGGCTTGTTTGCTTATGACCAGGGATCTGGGTTTTCCATTTTCCATGGAAAAAAAAGCATGGATTTTCCCTTTTACCCAAGAAAAACACAGATTTTTCATTTTAACAGAGAAACACTCGGAGTCTGCATTTTTGCAAAGAGCTCTCTGCAGGGTGGCAGAGTTCCAGCCTGCAAGGGGCTGGGGGGAGCGGGAGAAGGGTGGTCAGGAGGGGGCACCATATGCATGTACAAGTACATGGCTGCCAGGCAGATTGGAGAGCAGCTCCTGCAGGTAAGTCTAGCCAGGGGGTGGGGAACTGAGGCCCCCATAGGGAAGGAGGGAGGAAGTTAGGAAGGACTGGGGCTAAGGCTGAGGCTGCTGCCCAGCTGTGCAGTAAGTGGGGTTTGGGGCCCAGAATGGAATGCACAGGCACGGGGCCCTGGCAGGGAATGGAACAGAACCATGGACAGCTCATCTGGGTGGCAGGGAGGGGGGGGCTGGCTCTGTCGCGGCATGCACTCCTGAGGGAGGGCATGGGGAACACATCCTTCAAGATCTGTTTACGGAGCAGGTGTGAGCTGCCTGCTGGAAGCTTGGGCTCCCCACGCTGATGCCCTTCCCCCAGGGCCTCCTCATCCCAGCAGGCATGATGCAGTCTGGCAGGGGAGAGTGCGGCTGTGCAGGGAAGCTCCTTGCCACTGCAAGCTCCATGCTGCCCTGGCAAGGCACCCCTGCCCACTCGGCTGCAGCAGGGACACCAGTGCAGAGTTGTGCTCCTCACTGCTGCCAGGTGGGCAGGGGGCATGTCACCAGGGCAGTGCAGGGCTTGCAGCAGTGGCACCAAGATTCCCTGCCCTGCCCTGCCAAGATTCCCTGCCTTGCCATGCCATGCCCTGTCCCACAAGGTGGGGAGCCTGAGCCTGCAGAGGGCAGCCTGCAGCCAACCCCACCCCGCGCCCCATTCAAAGATCTGAGGGACACATGCCCTTCCCTGCCTCCCTGGTACTGTGCACATCAGTGGGAAGCCAGCCCTCTCCACCCAAGCCTGCAGTGGGCAGCCTGCACCCCCTCTTGCCCTCCCGAAAGGGATCCGCTCTGGCCATGCCACCTGCAGGGGAGGGGGAGCCAGGCTCTGCACTCTGCTTTTGCTGCAGCAGCTGCTGCCTCCTAAGGGCATCAGCCAGAGCTTGGGCACTGCTGCAGAGGGCAGTGGGCTGTGGGTGGGGAATGAAGGGCAGCAGCAGGGTCAGAAGGGCTGTGGTTGGGGAGTAAGGGGCACCAATAGGGCTGGGGGGCTGTGGCTTGGGAGTCAGGGGCCTGGACCTACATCCTGGTGAGCTAAGGGGGCAGAAGAGTTCTGATTTTCCATGATAAAAAACCCAAAATAAAATACCAAAATGTATAGGTATTTAAATTTTATTTTGCTATAGTGATTGATGCACTGTTAGCCTTCCAAACTGCTTTAAGATTGTAAATATATCAATAAAATATTGTGTTCAACTGATACCTATATATATATAGTTGTGTTTCATTTTAATCATGGATTTTGGGGGTTTTATCAGAGAATCTGTGATTTTTTTTTAAATCAGAGAACTTGCAATTTTTTATCAGAGACATCCAGGATCCCTGCTCATGACCAGCTGGCTACATGCCATGAAAGATGTAAAAGAGCATACCTGCTAATAAAGCATGGATGTTAAGGCCCCTGTCCTGATCCACTGGGCTACACACATCCATCATGTAGGCATGACTAGGATTGTCTGCTGAATCTGCACTGAAATCCATTAAGACAACTCCACAGACTGTGAGAATTATCCCCCATTTATGGTTATTTACAGTGTCAGCCAAGGTAATGCCAATATCCCTGCCATTCAGCATAAGTGAGAGTCCCAATAATGCTCCTAGAAATAAAGAATCAGAGCTGTCATCAGGGAGAGAAAATTAAACTGAGAAAGCTGCGCCCTGTTCTGCTTGTATTACTCTACCTCACGCTCAATACAGAAGCATTGCTCTACAGTTATCACAAGCTTTTGGATCTCTGATTCATGAAAACATTTTACATCTGCTACCATTGTCCAAGCTTTTTAGTGACACCCCCTACTCCCCCCCATGCTTGGGATTGTAGAGAATTTTCTCATTATATTCCTTTATTTGGAGCCTGGTTTGTTTTATGCTGATAAGCTGTCATATATTCCTGGATCATCTCTTCAGATCTAGGATAAGGGGAAACCCTCCAAGTATGGGTCTCTAGCACATCACTCAGACCTCTGCTCTCGCAGAATGTTAAGGATCTCATGTTCATGTTACGTCTTAATGAGAGATAGCAAACAAATTCTCATTGTCCCTCTTACTATATGGAAGATGAAGCACTTTAAATTTGGTTTTTTTTTTAAATGACTCACCTATTGCCAGGACTAGAATGAAGGGTCTTCTCCTTCCAAATCTGGAGGTGCACCTGTCACTCCAGGCCCCCAGCAAAGGCTGCAGTAGGAATCCTGAAAAGAGTAAGACACCAGAAATCAGCATCTTGTTTCACTGGCTGCATCTACACAAGATATTGACTGCACAGTAGCCCAAGACTATGGTGCAGTAGTCTTGGGCTACTGCGCAGTTGGTATCACAATAACGTCATTCATCAGTGCTACTGTGCAGTAACACAGTTTACTGAGCGGTCATTTAGTACTTGTTTATACAATGACTGCACCATCAGCATCTCGTGTAGGCATGGCCACTGAGGATTTAGAATGAGGAATTCTATGGTAGGCTATGCTGGAAAGTAGGGCAATTGGCTAGTTACTTCAGGTGTCTGTATCAGAACACACGGAGCCTGGGAAACAAGCAGGAAGAACTGGAAGTCCTCACACAGTCAAGGAACTATGATGTGATTGGAATAACAGAGATTTGGTGGGATAGTGCACATGATTGGAGCACTGTCATGGATCAGTACACACTGTTCAGGAAGGACAGGCAGGGGAGAAGAAGAGTCACACTGTATGTAGAAAAGCTGCATGATAAGGCTGTGCAAAGCTTCAGCTGCTGATTTGATTCGGAGGAGATTCGGCCCAATTTGGTGGCCAAACCTCTGAATCCAAATCGAATCAGGGGACCAGTTAAAATGTCCAAATCAACTCAAAGCTCTCTGAATCATTTCAGAAAAGATTCAGAGAGCTTTGGCAATTCAGGCAGTCCCTGCTGGCTGCAGCAGGGAGCTGGACCTGGACTCCATGCTTGTAAGTAGAGGGCGGGGTAGGGAAGGGTGGAGGAGGGGGGAGGGAACCATGGGGGGGTTTAAAAAAAGCCCCCACTCACCAGCTACTTTGAGGCAGGGAGGATGATCCCTGGTGCCCCCCACTGCCCCATGCTGTGTGGGGGGCTCTATCACGAGGTCCCCCAGCCCCCACCTGCTCTCCCAGCCTGCCCCCATGTCTGCCCTGCCTGCCCCAGCTCCCGGCCCTTTAAAAAAAACCCACCCAGACTCACCAGCTGCTGCAGCAGCCTCGGGGTTTCTGGGGGCTCATGGCAGAGCCCCCCCATGCAGTGTGGGGAAACAGGGGGCAGCAGACCCCCTACTGCATGGGGAGGCTCTGTCATGAACCCCCGCCCGCTCTCCCAGCACCCTGCCCTGGCCGTCCTGCCTGCCCCAGCTCCCAGTTCTTTAAAAAAAAAAAAAGGCCTGACTCACCAGCTTGTGCCAGGCTGTGGGTGATCCAGCGGGGATTGCCCCCTTCCTCTACCCCCACCTGGCAGCAGCCAGTGAGTTCAGATTTTTTTTTTTTCAAAAAGCCGGGACCTGAGGCTGTGGGGGGCTGGGAGAGTGGGTGGGGGATGGGGCCTGTGTGATTCAGAGATTTGGCTGACTCAGCTGCATTCAGATTTTTTTTTTTCAAAAAGCCGGGACCTGAGGCTGTGGGGGGCTGGGAGAGTGGGTGGGGGATGGGGCCTGTGTGATTCAGAGATTTGGCTGACTCAGCTGCAGCCAAATCTCCAAATCAGATTCGGCCGAATGAATTTGGGACAGCGATTCGAATCACCGAATCAAATCACTGTCCCCCAAATTGGCTGAATCCAAATCCAAAGCAAATATTAGCCGCTTCACACAGGCCTATGGTATATGATTGCTCAGAGCTCCAGTATGAAAGAAGAGAGAGGCCTGTTGAAAGTCTCTAGGTTAGGGTCAGAGGAGAGAGCAAAAAAGGTGATGTTGTGGTGGGTGTCTACTACGGATCACCAGACCAGGGGAAGAGGTAGATAAGACTTTCTTCAGAGAAGTTTCCTAATAGTAGGCCCTGGTTCTCATGGACTTCAATCACCCTGACACCTGCTGGGAGGGCAATACAACACAGCGCAGGCAATCTAGGATGCTTTTGGAGAGCTTTGGAGAGAACTTTCTGGTGTAAGCATTGAAGAAACCAACTAGGGGCTGTGCTCTTCTTGACCTGCTGCTCACAAACAGGGAAGAATTGGTTGGGGATGTAGAAGTGGATAGCAACTTGGGCAGCAGTGACCACAAGATGATCAAGTTCAGGATCCTGACAAAAGGAAGAAAGGAGAGCAGCAGAGTATGGACCCTAGACTTCAGAATAGCAAACTTTGACTCCCCCAGGGAACTGATGGGCAGGATCCCCTGGGAGGCCAGTCTAAGGGAGAAAAGAGCTCAAGAGACTACTACTACTGATAGTAGTTTACAGAAACCTTACTGAGAGCACGTAAACAAACCATGCTGGTGTGCTGGAAGAATAGCAAATAGGGCAGGCAACAAGCTTGGCTTAGCAAATCACTTTTCAATGAGTTCAGACACAAAAAGAAAGCTTACAAGAAGTGGAAGCTTGGACAGACAACTAGGGAGGAGTATAACAATATTGCTTAGGCAAGCAGGGATGAAATCAGGAAGGCTAAAGCTCAACTGGAGTTGCAACTAGCAAGGGACATGGAGGATAATAAGAAGGGTTTCTATAAGTATGTCAGTAGCAAGAGGACAATCAGGGAAAGCGTGGGTCCTCTACTGAATGGGGGAAGCAACCTTGTGACAGAAGATGCAGAAAAGGCTGAGGTGCTCAATGCCTTTCTCATCTCAGTCTTCACCAGGCAAGGTCAGCTCCTAGACTACTGCACCATCAGCAGTTTTAGGAGAAGGTGAGCAGTCAGCAGTGGTGAAAGAACAGATTAGGGACTATTTAGAAAAGTTGGATGTTTACAAGTCCATGGGCACGTGGGGATGAACCTGAGGGTGCTGCAGGAGTTGGTTGATGTAATTGCAGAGCCACTGGCCATTATCTTTGAAAATTCATGGCGATCAGGGGTGAGGGGGTCTGGACAATTGGAAAAGGGCAAATATAGTGCCCATCTTTAAGAAAGAGAAGAAAGATCCAGGGAACTACAGACCAGTCAGCCTCACCTCAGTCCCCAGAAAAATCATGGAGCAGGTCCTCAAGGAATCCATTTCTAAGCACTTGGAAGAAAGGAAAGGAAAGTGATCAGGAACAGTCAGCATGGATTCACCAAAGGCAATCATGCCTGACCAACCTGACTGCCTTCTATGATGAGATAACTGGCTCTGAGGATGGGAGGCAAGCAGTGGACATGATATATCTTGACTTTAGCACGGCTTTTGATATAATCTCCTGCAACATTCTTGCAACCAAACTAATGAAACACGGGTTGGTGGAAAGAAAGCTGGCTGCATAATCAGGCTCAACACCTAATGATCAGAGGCTTGAGGTCTAGTTGGCAGTCGGTAACAAGTGGAGCACCCTGGAGTTGGTCCTGGGACAGGTTTTGTTAAATATCTTCATTAATGATCTGGAAGAGAAAATGGATTGTACCCTAAGCTGGAGGGTGTAGTAGATACACTGGAGGGTAGGGCTATGTTTCAGTGTGACTTAGATACATTGGAGGATTGGGCCAAATGAAATCTCATGAACCTCAACAAGGACAAGTTCAAACTCCTGCATTTAGGGTGGAACAATGCCATGCGCCGCTACAGCCTGGGGATTGACTGGCTAAGCAGCAGCTCTACAGAAAAGGATCCAGAGGTTACAGTAGACAATAAGATGGATATAAATCAACAATGTACCCTTGCTACCAAGAAGGATAACAGCATACTGGGCTGCATTAGTAGGAGCATTGCCAGTAGAATGAGGGAAGTGCTTATTTCCCTCTATTCTGCACTGGTGAAGCCACACAGGAGTTTGGGCCCCCCACTACAGAAAGGATGTGGACAAGTTGGAGAAAGTCCAGCTGAGGGCAACAAAAATGGTTCAGGGGCTGGGGCACATGACTTCTGAGGAGAGGCCAAGGGAACTGGGCTGATTTAGTCTGCAAGAGAAGACTGAGGGGGGATAATAGCAGCCTTCAAATACCTGAAGTGTGGCTCCAAAGAGGATGGAACTAGACTGTTCTCAGTGGTGGCAGATGACAGAACAAGGAGCAATGGTGTCAAGATGCAGCAAGCTGGAAGTTTAGTTTACATATTAGGCATTATCTAGTATCATTGATCTCGATCTAACCTTTGATCTAGTATCCCACAATGTCCTCGCGAGAAAATTGGAGATAATTGGGTTTAACTCTGAGATAGTCAGGTAGATGAGAAACTGGCTACAGGATAGGACCCAGAGAGTTGTAGTGAACCGATCTGTGTCATCCTGGCTAAAAGTGGGCAGCGGTATCCCGCAGGGGTCAGTGCTTGGTCCAGTACTTTTCAACATCTTTATTAACAATTTGGATGTTGGGGTGAAGAGCTCACTGGCCAAGTTCATGGACAACACCAAGTCATGGGGAAGTGTGATCACACTTGAAGATAGGCTACAGATACAGGCGGACCTAGAAAGGCTAGCAAGTTGGGCAGATTGGAATCTGAGGAAATTCAGTGTCGAGAAATGTAAAGTTCTCCACCTTGGGGTGAGCAACCCCCAACACACCTACAGGCTTGGCGGCACCAAACTGACTAGCATTATGAATGAAAAGGACCTGGGGTAATAATTGAACACAGTATGAATATGAGCCAGCAGTACGATACTGTAGCCAGTAGGGCAAATAATACTCTGGCATGCATCAATCAATGCATCTCCAGCAAAACCAAGGAAATGATTCTTCCACTCTACTCAGCACTGGTGAGACCGCAGATGGAGTACTGCATCCAGTTCTAGGCATCACACTTTAACAAGAACATGTTCAAGAGAGAGTCCAACGAAGAGCCACCCATATGATTAGAGTCTTACATGGCAAGCCATACAAGGAAAGGCTGCGGGATCTGGGACTCTTCAGCCTGAAGAAAAGAAGGCTGATAGGGGACCTGGTGTCAGCCTACTGCTATACTAGGGGAGTACATCAAGGGCTCAGTGAGCAACTGTTCACCAAGGCACCCGAGGGGAAAACCAGGAGTAATGGCCACAAACTCCTGGAAGACCGATTCAGGCTCAACAGTGAGGAAAACTTCTTCGCAGTCAGGGTGAACAGACTGTAGAATAAGATCCCTCTAGAGATGGTGCAATCACCTACCCTGGAAATGTTCAAGAGGAGAATACCTTCCTGAGGTCACCTGACCCCCAGTTATCTTTCCTGCTTGGTGCAGGGGGCTAGACCCAACGATCTTCCAGGGTCCCTTCCAGCCTTACAATCTATTAATCTAATAACTTTTTCACTAGGATGGTGGTGAATCAATGGAACAGGTTACCTAGAGAGGTGGTGTAATCTCCATCCTTGGAGGTTTTAAAGATCCGGCTCAAGAAAGCCTTGACTGGAATGATATAGTTGGGTATGGTCCTGCTTTGTGCAGGGGGTTGGACTAGATGACCTCCTGAGGTCTCTTCCAACCCAAATTTTCTATGATTCTATGGTTACTGAGGCAGAATGTGACCTGCTTAATCTGTAGTAGCCATCTAAGCTTTAAGCACCATTTCATTGTTCAAAATTTCTAGAGTGGAGAACGAAAACTGCAATACATTATATGATGGTCAATAGATACCAGCTGGCACCATACTGTCCAACCCATTTCAAAATGATAATGAAGTTTGACAAGGCAAAACAGAAACGGGCAAGTATTTTATGCCTTAAGTTAAGGAGCGTCAAGCATCTGGACCACCCACCTCCATGGTTTAGATACAGCCTGAGGATCATTTCTGCAATTGCTCAGGCTCCACTATTTTGGCATGGCTCCAAAACCCAGGGAGTTAAACACTGCTTGCCACCCTTACCTGCTGCTGAAATCTCAATTTTTAGTCACCTCTGGTGACTAAAATCAGTGCCAGGGGATAAAGTTGACAAGCTGCGGTGGTGTGAAGTCCCTGGGTTCCAGAGCCATGCTTAAACAGCGGTCCCAGCAGCCACATGGATTAATACCACTGCTGTTGCTCATTGGTAACTTAGCTCATGCACAACCCCCTGATCCAGATCTGGCCCATGAGGCCCAAGTTTGACACCCCTTCCTAAGGCACTCTGCGCAGTATAAACAACTTTGCCTACCCTGCCTTCACTTGGAACTTCCTTATAACATTAGCCCTGTATATGCAGTCAGGTCAATATCTAAGCCAGCAGTGAGCACTGATGCTTGAGTTACACCGGGCCAGCTGGGGAGACAGTGGCAGAGCAAGAAAATCATTTCTTCTCTTTTTAAATCAGTTTTAAAAGTACAAAGGAAGACAAAAGGATGCTTCCAAATTACAGGGTAATCCATTCTGCTACTCTTCCTACAGAGAGAGGTAAACCTCCTATCCCAACTCTGTGAAGAGGAATACAACATAGCCCCATCATCAGGAAGCAAAACCCTGAAGGGACAAGTAAACTCTGTCCCATCTCTTGGCTGCCTTGTTTAACTTAAAAATACTTCTTGCCACTTGATCCTGCTTTTTGACAAGCCCACAGGGACCAGTATCTATTCCTTCACCTCTTTTGGATGGGCATCCAGGGATTAATATCCTGGTTCTTCTTTTTTAATTAGTTTGTAAATGTACAAACTAAATAGACAGAGTTCTGGAGGTTTGCAAATAAAAGGTAACTAATGAAGAAATGAACAATGAGAGAACCCTTTCTCATCATGGCTGCCCCATCCCATCCTGGGCC
Organism: Alligator sinensis; assembly: GCF_000455745.1. Classification (NCBI taxonomy): domain Eukaryota; kingdom Metazoa; phylum Chordata; order Crocodylia; family Alligatoridae; genus Alligator; species Alligator sinensis. The sequence continues at coordinate 309,470 of NW_005842502.1, forward strand.
AGTGATCATTCTGTTCTCTGTGGGTGCATCTACATGAGATGTTTACAGCAGACCTCACTAATTAGCTTCACAGTAAAGTCTCAGCATCTACACATGCAACCCTATTAGACCACAGTAAACTAATAAACACCACAGTAGGATAGAATTTGTAAACACTGTATTGTAAATACTGTTGTTGCATTATTTAGTGTGCTGCAACACACATGTAGACGCTAATGGGGCTGGCTGGGGCATGAGGTTGCTTCAGTGTGGGGGTTGCCTGCTGGCTAGCCCCACACTGGAGCACCCTTGTGCCCCAGACAGCCCCTCTGCAGCATGCTGAGCCAGGTTGTAGCAGCCCTGGGCTGGCAAGCTGACCCCCCCAGATCCCTTGCTAGCCAGGGCTGTTCTGACCCAGCTCAATGTGCTACAGTCCCAGACACATACGTAAATGCAGCTCCTGGAAGCAGTAAATTCTGGCTCAAGCTGAGCCAGAGTTTATTGTGTGGCACTTATATCATATGTAGACACTCCCTGTAAGTCTCAGGCAGTTTTTCACAACTACCACATAAGCTGTGCAGTTAACTTATACAATTACCTGTACAGTTAGCTTGTCTAGTTAATTAAATAGCAAAGAAAAGAGAGAATTCAGTAGTACACTCTTCCTTTATGGAATGGAAAAGTAGAAGAGTAAAAATAAGATTATCTACCTAATATTGGACTGATAAACCACACCATTCCATATAACTGATCTGGCAGCCCCATCTGAAGCAGCACAGGAGTCACATAGGCTGTCTCCATGGCATAGCTGAACTCAATCCCAAACAGGATACATCCATTAAATAAGAGCTCTAGAACAGACCTCTGAGGGTGAAGATCCCCAAAGTCAATCAGCTCAATAGGACATGGGGTGTTTGGGGGAGGTGGAGGAGAAGGGCGGATGTGTTTCCTTCTTTTTGGGTGTCTTTTAAAGTTGTTGGCACGATGACTGATATGGCGTGTTACTGATCCAGAATAGCCTGAGATTTGTGACCTCCAGAAATCCTGCGAAGATAGGTTGTGAAAGAGAGCCTCAGAAGGAGGAGTGGCTGCAGTTGATGGGATCATCCTGGTTATTCCTGTGAGGAAAAAAGCCAAAGTTCAGTATTGACATGAAAAAGAAATTCCACCAAATTTTATCTGTTGAAATTGGAGTCTTTTTCTTGCCATTCAGTACACAGAGTGCCTCAGCCTTTCAGAGGACACATTTTTGCAGGGATGACAGAACCTTCTGGGCTAGCATCCTAGTAGGGCACAGTTAATACTCATGTGACCTTTCCTGAGTATTGCCCTCAGAGGCAGTTTATGGATTGTATGTTGACACAGGAAAGAAGGCTAGAGTGCCTGTGATGTAGAGCATTCTCCACTCCATGTAGTCAAGGTAGAAACATTTACTGTGGGTCTCATAGAAGCTGTAGTTGTCCTTTTCCTCCTTCCATTTTGTGAAATCCAGGGCAGCCTATCTAGTGGATTCAGACAGCTGTCTTCCATATAAGTGGTGTTTCCCACATGCTTGCTACACTACCTGTCAGTAAGTATCAGCGATTGCTTTTTTATGTTAAATTAAGCAAAACTAGGAATGATGAGGGAAAGCTAAGCACAGAGACACAGTTTCATAGATCATACTTCTGTTTGCTGGATTTTAATTCTTTGTTTTTTTTCCCCAGAGGAATCAATATTTTTTACGATGGTAGAGTCACTTGCCTTTTTCAGTTAGTCATTTTGTCCTGAAATTTACCCTCTACAGTTTGAATTCATATCTCCAGCACAGTAAAATCAGCTAACTTTTCATCACCTTCTCTTCTTTCTGAACCTTTACTTATTTCTTCATTCTTCTTTCAGACATGTCACTAGTCCCAGTACTCTCCTGACAACAAGAAGGTTCCTAGATTATTTATATTGTTGGGGTTTTTTCATAACTTAATATATATAATTGTCATTTAAAACAACCTGTTCTGGAGGCTTCTAAATGTTGGCTCTGGTGCAGATCTATAGAAGGAAAAATATCTGCAATTTGGTAAGACAAGGTTTTGTCCATCTTTTCCCTATTGCCCTTTTAGTTGTTAGCACAAGTGGTTTGCAAGCTTATTGGTGCTGTGCAGAAAGCAGAGACCTAATATTATTACTCCTCCCCCGCCCCCCGCCCCCCCGTGGTGGGCTAGTAGGGGGCACTCCTGTGCTGAGCCACCCACATCACTGTGCCCAACCACCTACCAAGCTCCACATGACTACACGGGGGCACTTCACATCTGACCGACCCCCTTCCTGGAGTACACCCACAAGCCTGGGGTCACTGCTACCACCACCCAGGGGTCTGGACTGTCTGCGGCCCTGTGCCCCCCCAGAGCACACAAGCCTTGTAGTCCTAGAGGGTGCTTGACCCACTGCAAGAATCTGGAGTGCTTCCTTTAGCCTGAAGCACAAAAAGTAGCCTCCCCTGGTCATCCAAGCCAAGGGAATAAAAAAGGCATGCCCAAACCCTCTCCCAATGAGCCCACCATGCTCGATACAGTGGAGACCTTTATTGGTTACAGAGAGTAGGCTTGGGGAAGGTTACAGGTTAGAGAAATATCAAAGAATAACCTAGAAGCAAACAGTGTCAGCTAAGTAGCTGTTTGATACGCTTCTACATTACAGCAGGCTATATTTCTAGATATGTTTCAAGTAGTGTACTCACTTCAGCACCCTCAGCATCCTGAGAGAAGGGGAGTTGAAGATGTTCCAGTTGCCGTATGAGACTTAACATGGCTGCTACCCCCTCCTCCTGGGCAGTCTTAGCTTATATAGGCCTTTTGACATCACCTTTCAGACCCAATGAAGGCCAGGTATTGTTGGGTGCCAACCAATCAATTCAAAAAGCATCACTGGTCATCTCCTAGAGTGACAGGAGTTGTGACCCTGTCCCCATTCCATGAGACCAATGCTAACACAACAGAGAGTTTGGTCCACCCCCCCTCTCATCTGGCTAGGGTCACGTAGGCAGAGCTGGTTGCCTAGCAACTGATTGACAGACAAGTGAAAAGACAATGGCAAGGAATAAACAAACAAAAAGAAGAGACTAAGAAGAGACTAGCATGGAATTGTTCCACACACCCCTGCCCCCCACCAACAAGTATTTGAAATTCCTTAGGTTCTCACTCTGTCTCTATCTCAGGCAGCAATCATATCCTTCAACGTCTCAAGAGCCTTAATAGCAGAAGACTTTATCACATGAGCAAGCTGAACCAGCTGGACTAGTTGAATGTATTTCCTCTTTCAGATTCAGTGCTTTGGGCAGATTCACTCCTTTGGTCATTGGGTGCAAAGAGGGAACAGACTTCTGTTGTGGGTTCCTTTGGCCAGGTGTAGACCCAGTTCCCCTTGCTATAGCCCTATTCATGTTGGAGACCGAAATGAGATGAAAGTAGATGGAAAATGAGGTGCTCTGGCAATTTCTAGCTAGTAGGAGGTCCTGTGGGAATAGCCAACTGTGCAAGGTAGAGCAACAGCCAAGTTGTTCTACCTTGCACCTGGGGTCAGGCAAAGAATCAAAAGCAATGCAAGAGCAGGTCTTTGGCTGTTATCATAACCACTTGACAATGTTTTTATATACTACTTAGTGCTGGGTATTTCATCACCAATTTGCCTACTATTACTGTAAACAAAAGCAAAAATGCTTTCCCTTCCTACAATTTTAGATAAAACTGATTAACATGTGATTAAAAAATTGTTTTACCATATTCTACAGAATACAAATGAGTTCTCTGCTTTGAGTCAATCATAGGTAACACTAACTAATTCAATTGCTATTTTGGTCATTTTTTTTCTTTAAATTTGTAAAATGACAGAAATTCAGTAGGCTACAGATTCAGATAGCTGTTCTAAGGGCACTGACAGAAGTGACATTTTGTCGCATCATCAGACACTGAAAGCACTCTGCAGCTGTGCACTCTGCTGAAATACACAGCTGCAGAGTGCATTAAAAAGTGCCTCACTATGAAACAAATGAGCCCTTATTACATGAGGGTTTAGATGAAAGAGCTTCAAAGTGGAGCACCTTCATTAATTTCTGCTAGTGCGCACTGGGAGCAGGGCAGGGCTGAAGCCTCATTCCCAACTTGCAGCCCCCTGGCCCTGCTGGTGCCCCTCACTCCCAAGCTGCAGCCATCCCCCCACCCCACAGCTGTAGTGGTGCCCCTCACTCCTGACCTGAATCTCTCTGCCCCACCCCAGCCCTATTGGAGGGGCCCTGTAGCTGCCCCTGTTCTGCCTGGGCTGGAGTGTGGCTCATGTGGGTGGTGGTGGAATGAGTCTGGCCCCAGCACAGGCTGCAGGGAGGAAGAGGGGATGCCTGTGGCACCCTCCACCCTGGGCTGGGGCTCCCACACCATGCAAGGTGGCCTGACCATAGCTCCCCCACCAGGCAGTGTCTCCTGGCCGCCCCCCCTGTGAGCATGGGCACCAGCCCTGGTGCTGCTGTCCCAGCCATACAGATCCCTGCCACCCCTGAAGGATCCCCCCACTCCCTTCCCCCACACCAGTGCCTAGACTTGTGCCTCCAGCACCAGATGGCACCCACCCCCTTCACACACCCATCCCCTCCATACACCCCTGACACACACAGACACACTCAACCCCCCAGCCAGTCCCCAAACCCTGGCCCTCCAACCCCCACTCCCCATAGAATTATTTGCATCCAGCTGCTGGGGTACTCCCACCACCCTGCCTGGCTGCATGCCGGCTAAGGGCATGTGTGCATGCAATGCACAATGATGTGGTGCACCCTACCTCCAATCACTCCAAGCAGCTCCTTGCAAGCTGGAAGGCTGCCACCCTGTAAGGGAAAACCTGTGCTTTACTGAGATTTTTCGTAACCCTTTCAAATATTCTTGCAACCTATTTTTGGGTCACGACCCACAAGCTGAGAAACACTGGTCTAAAGGATGTCCTGATGATGCTCAAACCATAGGTGATGAGAGACTGAATGATTCAGATGACTGGTTATAGAGCCTTTCACCTCTAGGTCAAAGCCTTTGATTCCAAGTCTTGTTGTTAGTGTCCAGAAATTTTACTGTGCTGCTTTCCTACCTCATGTTTGTGGTCTATATTAAAAAGGGTTGCAGTCTTGAATTAATTCCCTGCGGGAAGACATGAACTATAAGGGCATTTGTAGAAGACACAAGATTTCCTATTTACGCTAACACAACTGAGTTTGTGTTTGCATGATCAGGATTTCCTGCTGCTCTAAAAGTCTTTTCAGTGCGTTAAACTATCACTGCTGGGACATATTTTATTTTGCGTCAAGTTTGCTTACCTCGCTCCATTCTATGGATTCGTGTCTTGGAAACAGTCAGCAACGCAGACTTGTAATTACTTTCAATCGGCACCACGTGGTGCTGTGGTGTTGTGCTTTTCTGTAGTTCAGGCCTCTAGCCAGTAGGTGCTGCTGTGATTTTTTCTTTGTGTTTTTTTTACCCTTGCTCCCTCCTACTCCACAGCTGACCATAGGCATCCAAGGCATGGCATGGCGTGTGGTCGAGGTATAATAATAAGAGAAATGGAGTGGTGACCAATTCCCTATGTGATATACTACCCTGTTAATGCTGCTGCTGTTAACTACTCTGCTGCTGCTGTTGCTACCAGTTATGTATGTGATACCCCACCCCCGCCAATGCGCCCACCATTGTGTTCAGAACTGCAGAGCCCAGCTGTGTCACCAGACCATACTTGCAACCATATCAGCAATTTCCACATACTAAGTCATAGTCATGAAGAAGGCCCCTCTAATGAGTCACTTGTGTATGAACAGCTATATTTAGCCAAAGCAAAAATATTAATACCAGTTTAGAGGCTAACAGATCTGCTGACTTAACTAAATGAATGAACTTTTTTGTTTCTCACTGTCAGAACTGCAAAAAGTCCAAAAGGAAAAGCTGATCAGCTTGTCTTGCTGTTGTCTTACCTACCTACTGAACCTACTTCAACAATAGTTGGCATTTATGAGGCCAAATTACTTTTTGAGGGACTACGTAAAATAAAAATAAGAACCCATTACAGTACCTGACTAAGCAAAACAAATGCTATACTTGTTTTCCAAGACCTTTTTGATAAATGTTCCAGCTTTCCTGTTATCTCTACCACATGGATACCCCTAACCTCCTCCTCTACCTCTACTGCATCTACATGTACAATTATCACACCTGAACAACTCAAGTGCAGTTTGTTCTCAAGTTTATTGCTCCCAAGTGTGCTGTTTGCAGATCACCTGGGACCATGACACATTGAGCTGGGGAAGAGCAGCCCTGGCTGGCAAGGGGCCTCAGGGCCAGCCCTGGCTGGCAAGGGGCCTGCTGGCCCGTGGCTGCTCTGACCTGACTCAATGTGCTGCAGAGCGGCTGACTGGGGCATGAAGGTGCTTCATTGTGGGACTAGCTGGCAGGCAACCCCCATTCTGAAGCATCCTCATGCTCCAGCCATAGATTCATAGATGCTAGGGCCGGAAGGGACCTCAATAGATCATCGAGTCTGACCCCCTGCCTAGACAGGAAAGCGTGCTGGGT
>NW_005842502.1:316057-336377 GCF_000455745.1 Alligator sinensis
TGGGTTTAGATGACCCCAGCTAGATGCCTATCTAACCTCCTCTTGAAGACCCCCAGGGTAGGGGAGAGCACCACCTCCCTTGGGAGCCCATTCCAGACCTTGGCCACTCTAACTGTGAAGAAGTTCTTCCTAATGTCCAGTCTAAATCTGCTCTCTGCTAGCTTGTGGCCATTATTTCTTGTAACCCCCAGGGGCGCCATGGTGAATAAAACCTCACCAATGTCTTTTCAGTGCCCTTCTGTGCCCCCGTGATGAACTTATAGGCAGCCACAAGGTCGCCTCTCAACCTTCTCTTGCGGAGGCTGAAGAGGTCCAGGTGCTCTAGTCTCTCCTCGTAGGGCTTGGCCTGCAAGCCCTTAACCATACAAGTGGCCCCTCTCTGGACCCTCTCCAGGTTATCCACATCCCTCTTGAAGTGTGGTGCCCAAAATTGGACACAGTATTCCAACTGCGGGCTGACCAGCGCCCGATAGAGGGGAAGTATCACTTCCTTGGATCTGTTCGTCATGCATTAGTGTCTACATTCTCAGTGTCTACATTTCTAGTCTCCATCAGTGCAGGACTTACCGAGTAGGCATGGCAGGCATGTCCAGTGGCCCAAGACTGTCCCCACTGGCAGTGATGATGTGTGGCTCCTGGCAATGTCCTGGGGTGCGGGAGTGCAGTGCCTGGCTGCCCAGGCAGGGACCCAATTCGGGGAGGATCTGGAGCTGCTGAGGGCTGGCAGTGCCATGGCCAGGCTGTCCTCCTGTGTGGGGCTATACACCGAGGACAGTCATTGACCTGGGCTGCCATAGCTGTTGGACAACACTGGGAGCAGGGACCGTGGTGGGATGGGCTCCTGGCACCCCAAGCGGCCCTCCCCCATTGACACCTCATTTCAGCTACCAGGCCACAGCAGAGGCTCAGACACCATGCTGGAATACACAGAACAGCTCCAGTCAGGGTTTTGGGGCATGAGGATCTGATTCAGCTGCTGCATAAAGGACATGGACTTGCAGGCAGCCTCCAGCTTACAGTTGTGGTCAGTGACACTGACCCACTGTGCCTGCAAGGCCTTGGCCTTTATGCAGTCCTTATGTGCTGACCAGTCATGCCTATGCTCCCACATGCAGCCTGACAGGCCCTCAGATGTGAGTGTTAGGGCACCTGCTCTGAGAGAACTGGCTCAGGTCCTCGGCCTCACCCCACAGATACACAGTTCTCCTCCTGGGACCAGTTCTGTCCCCAGGAGGTGGTGTGTGGCAATGGGGAAGACACCAATGTGGCTCCCTCGATGGCCCACAGGGCCTGTGCGCAACAGTCCAGGTGCTGGTGATCGTGGACAGGTTCCTACGGTGCCCAGCGCAGGGGCACAGCAGGCAGGCAGTGGGGCTGTGCTGGGGGCCGGTCAGGGGCAGGCTTCTGTGGCTGGTAGAGGGCCACTGCTGCAGGACCTGGTGGCCAGAGGTTGGCTACAGATTGCCCAGGGCCCCAGGGTCACCATAGAATTGTAAAGGGCAGGCTGGAGCAGGCAAAGAGCCACCCCAGCTCTGGGGCTGGAGAAGTTCCAAACCCCATGGCCCTGAAGCTAGACTGTAGGTGGCCCCCTGGTGGTTGGGCTGACTGGGAGCAAATCTGCTGGCATCTACATGTGCACTACTGCACAGTAACTACTCTGTGGGTAGCAAATTAACCATGAAGTAGACTAATTGACCATGCAGTAAGACTCTGCATGTGTAGACAGTGATGCTTTACAGCACTATCAATTAGTCTACTGTACAGTAAAGCATCTCATTTAAACATGCCCCCTGTGCCACTAGCCCTAGTTTAACTACCATTCTGTCTAAGTTTCCGTGCAATTTCAACTGCACACACAGTGCTGCTTCATTTCAGAACTGTTGTGTAATGTTGCTGTGTATAGTGAAGTTAATCCATAAGTAACTGCATTTCAGTGGTGGGTGAAGTGATTCTTGCATAAAATCCTGAAAAATGTGTACTGCACTTTGTATTCCTTTGGGGTGAGACGCTCTGTTTAAATAGATAATTCATATTACTGAATTCAGCAATGATTCATCATTAAAATGTGAGTATGCCTTACTTATGGAACTTGAAGTAGAAAATCTTACTCATAAGCTTACTTCAGCATAAAGTTCTAGTTGAGCTACACAGTGCAAGGGACTGCATGCTTCCTGAAGCTAGTAAGTCCTCAGATGACATCTACCTGGAATTTAAGCAGTTCGCTAAAGAATAAGCTTCTGTAAATGCACTGAACACAGTTTATGACTTTCAGCCACGTTGCCCTTGTTTATTTTTTATTTTGATTTTTATTGACATAGTTTTGTGTTACAAATGCAGTGGGTGTCTTAACCTTTGGAACCCAAGCATTGGTCCCTCTTCCAGGTACATGAGTAGTCAGAAGGATATTCATGTTCCAATTATATTTTATAAATAGCCTCTAAAGGGCACCATTCACAACAGCTGATTGTGAGGCAACTGCAGAAAGGAATTTTATTTACACTTGAAAAATAAAATGATCCCTTCCCTTTGATATTCTGAAATATTTTTCCCAGTAACTAACATGAAACTAATACTAATGTCATAAAAATATTAGTCTAGATTACGCTTAACCTCCAGCCTAGGAGGCAAATACAGCCTGAGGAGCCTTGGAATCTGGCCCACAGGGTTTCCCACATGTTGGGAAATTATGCAGCGGGGAAGCAGTGGTAGTTAATACTGCCACACCTCCCTATTGCCAAAATTCCAAGCACTACAGGGAGGGTCAGAGCTGGGCCATGACGCTCCCCCAAAATAGCCAGCTTGGAGCCAGGCCACACCCCCTTCCCTCCATGCAACTGGTTTGGGGCAGTGTTGCCAGCTTTGTGGTTTTCCCGCCAAATTAGGTTTTTTGAAAATGTGGTCACAGGTGGAGGGTTTTCAGCCATGTTTGTTTTTTTTTATTGACATAATTTGCAGGCTGGCAAAGTTCCAGCCTGTGCAGGGAGCTGCTGGGAGGAAGTGGAAAGAAAGTGGTGAGCCAGGGGGCGCCATGCCACATGCATGGACAGTCCATGCATGTGGCCCCAGGCAGCCTCAAGGGCAGCGCCAGCAGGTAAGTGTGGGGGAAAAGAGGGGGATTGAGGTCCCTGTAGGGAGGGAGCTGGGCAGGGCTGGGGCTGCTACCCAGCTGGGGGTTGCTCACACTGACCAGCTCTGGCAGTGGTGATCAGGGCCTCTGAGAGCTCGTGGCAGAACCCCCCCACACCCTGCTCTTCCCTGCTGTGCACAGCATGGGGCAATGGGGGCAGCGAGGATTGCCCCCCCCACCTGGCACCCACGTGGAAGCTGCCCCATCGTGCAGGTGCAGCATGGCTCAGGGGGCAGTGCGACTCAGTGCCTGCCTGGAGCAGGGAGGGTTGGAGGGAGGGGGGAGTTCAGGAAGTGGAGCCCTCCCTGCTGAGTCTGCAAAGCAGAGCAAGAAGGTGAGTGAGTGCACATGTTGGGCCTCCGCTGGCCCCAGCCCAACCCCAAGGCTGCCAGCAGGCTCCTCTCCTGGGCCAGGCCAGGCCAGGGCTGACCCCTGCCACAGCAGGTAAAGGTGAGGCCAGGAGCAGAACAAGCAGTGCTGGGATCCCCTGCCGGCATGAGCTCCCCCTGCCTCCCCTGGTGACATGGCACTGGAGCAGGACTGGGAAGGGAGGAGAGGCTGCCCCCGCCTCACCCCAGCCCAAGCTTCCTGCCTCCCACCGCTGGGACTGGGACAAATGCCCCACTGAGGAGCGGCTGTGTGGGGACAGACCCAGCCCACCATGCTGCATCACTTCCTCCAGGCTCTGGTGGCATCCCCTGGGGCAAAGCCTGGGAGAGGAGGCCTGGAAGACTCCTGGTCTGTGCCTTCTAGAAGCTGAAGGGTAAGGGGGGGCAGGGGCAAGGTGAGTGAAACCTGGCCCTCTGCTAATCCCCCTGGACCACCTGGCTGAGTGAGAGGGGGGCTAAATCTCCTCTATTCCTCCCACAAATTGGGTGGGAGTCAAAGAATTACAGTCCCTGAAATGGGCTGCCCAGCCCTCTAGCTGATGCCAGCTTGTGTGCTGTGAAACCCAGGTTCACCCAACTGAATCATTTGTGGACCTAAATATCCAAACCAGAACCCTGCTTGGAAGTGGGGCCAAAGCTGTCCAGCTTGGTGTTGCCCAAAGCACTGGCTAAACAGCAGGCTGTTCTCTTTGCCTGAGCAAACTTGGTACTTCTCCACTGCTGTTGGGGAAAGGTGCTCTTGTTGCAGCTGAAGGATGAGTTGAGCGGGAACACACACACAGCTTTTTAAATAGAGGCATAGCCAGGCACAGACCAACACAAGGTGCTGCTCAGGCTTCTGATCCTTTCTGTACAAAGGTTTCATGCACCTTGTTTGGCATTGAGAAAATCCTCTTATGGATGTAAATGCAAATCAAATTGCTCAACCAAAAAAAAGGGGGTGGGGAGGGCAACGGGAAGTCTCCCAGTTTTAGAAAAGAATCTTACAGAGAAGTCTCTAAGAATGGCTACTTTGGCTTCTCTTTTCCTGTCTTTCTGTGCCAGACTTGGGTCATTTGACAGAGTTGTGCTTTTGGTTTGCCAAGCCAGTGGTTGCCAAGCCACAGTGGTTCAGTCTGGCTTTATAGTTTATTGAAATAAGTTTATCATTCTAACATTCTTTTAAACAGTGCTTCTGAGAACACTTGAGTATAGCTGTGAGCCACTGTGAGCAGGACCAGAGGGGCCTTTAATTGAGTATTTAAAGCCATTTCCCTACCAAACCAGTATAGGCTGAGTGGCGGTTACAGTCCAAATTCTGGAGTTAATCAGATGAAGGAAAATGATAATTACTCTCCATCAGTACTTGTCAGAATGTCACAGGGTAAGTGGGAGAAATACAGGGGGAAATATTGTAAGGAATGGGAAAAGGAAGAAGGGCTGATGGAATGGATTAGAAATGTGTAAGGAAATGAGAGAAAGGCGTACTGCAAATACTGTAAATTTGGAAATGAGGCACATCACAGTGATCTTGTATCACACAGCAAAACTGAAAAGCACATAAGAAAAGCTCCTTTTTCCAACAGCTGGACACTGTAATAATGACAGTAAAAGCTGACAACTCATTGAAAATGTTGAAGTTAAAACTAGCAGCATACATCACATGTCATTCTAGCATTCTTACTGTGGATCACTTGGGCAGCCTAGTCAAGGAAATATCACAAAAAGACATTCATCTACACAGAAAAAATGCTCAGTGCTAATTAGAAATGTCGTTGGACCTGCAGTGAATCGTAAGCTACTTGAAGACATTGGGAATGAACCCTACTTATTATTGACGAAAGCACAAACATTTCCACACAGAAGCAGCTTTGTGTAGTTGTAAGGTGCAGCAGAACACCTTTGGGTGCCTGCTACTTTAAGGGCAGAGGCAGGCAGCTACCAGGTGCCTGATGAGGGCAGCCATTTTGAACACAAGGCATATAAAGGCTGAAGTTTGCTATTGCCAGGGGAGGCAGAAACACTGCCCAGCTGAGCAGCCGCCGCCGCCGCCGCCGCCGCCACCACCACCACCACCACCACCTTGGAGGTAAGGGCTAGAGCTTGTGGGGATGGTTTGGAGGCTCCTGGTCCTGGGCATGATCTAAAACTGCACCCTGCTGGGGAAGGGTAGTCTGGTGGGGCTCCTAGTGGTGCAGGAGTCCCCAAGAAATGCTAGGTCAGTTACCTCTCTGGTGAAAGGTGAGGAGAGGTGCCTTAACTCTAGCTCCCATCTTTGGGTGGGTTTTGGAAGCAGCTGGGGGAGTAGTGGGGACCAGGGATGCTCATGTGTAGGTGCCTGATCCCAGCAGAAATGACAGATCCCAGAAGGGGTAGTAGAGAGTTTTGGGAGTAGTAGGGGCCAGGTATGCCCACATGTAGGCACCTGAGCCCAGCAGGGATATGGCCCCTCACAGAGTAGGGTTGAAATGTGAGTAGGCCTGAAGGGCTGTGTGTGTGTGTGAGGGGGCTGAGTAGGGCTGAAGTTGGAGTAGGCCTGAAGGACAGTCCAAGGGGCTCTAATGTTAATCTGGATGCCATCTGTGAGGCAAAGGCTGTGGTGTAGGGGAGGAATGGAGCTGTAGATAGCACCCTCTGGCATCAGGGCATGTAAATGGGCAGTCTCCTGTACCTACCATCTGTTTGTAGGAACACCAAAATCATGGCAGGAAAGACAGGGCAGATTGCCCTGTAGCGACAGGTGGGCAAGCCAACAAGATCCGGCCCCAAGAGATGCCCCCATCACATAAGGTATTTCAGCAACAATTTTGAATACATTTTTTCATCATTTGCTGACATTATTCATTTATCTGCTGGAGATGCCAGTTCAATTACTCAATCACTAATTTAGTTTTTGCATGAAAGCAAGCTGGATGTAAAACAATGCATCAGCCCTCCAACAGGCAGCTGTAATACCATGTGTGGGAGAAACAATTCCGTTCTTACAAAAATTTCGAGAGCAAAATCAAGACAGCGTGTTCATTAAGTGTGTCTGCCACTCAATCCAGCTGTGTTCATCAAATGCAGTTAGTGTCCTGCCTCAGGATGTTGATTACGTGATTTCGCAGACTTACTCGTGGTTTTCCCATGGCACTGGCCATCAGCAGAACTACTGCCACCTGTATGCAGCTATCAATGTTGACAAAACTCCACTAAAAATCCTCCAAGTTTCTGACACAAGGTGGTTGTCTATTACTGTGTGCATAAACAGAGTGATCAAGCAATATGAAGAGCTGAAATTCCACTTCCAACTTTGAAGAAAAAAAAAAAAAATACAGAACACTACAATGCTGAACTCCTCTATCAAATGTATGCCAACCCAGTGAACAAATTGTATCTCCTTTTCTTTCAGCCTGTCCTGCAGGATGCAAACAAAATAAACCAGGATGCTCGAGCTTGATAATGCAAACCCATTAAAGCTTCTCAACAACCTGCTGTCATTCTATCACAGTCTCTTCCAAAGAGTGATTTAAGTCAATGACATTGATTTAACAATGTGGTCATCTGTAGTCTACTTTGACTTCACAAACAAAAGCAACTACTTGCATCTTTCTGAAGTTGATCTTGGAGTCCAATTTCACATGGACCTAGAAAATGTCAATCTTCCATTATTGACACTGGACAACATCAAAAGCCACTGTAGGGATTACCTGTTTGAGTTCACATAACAAATAAAGCAAAGGCTGCCTGGAAACATCCAGCAACTTCAGTCTCTGTGCACTCAGCCCATCTGTTGTACTCAGCCCTAGAAACCTACCACTTGCAACTCTGTCATTTTTACCATTATACAAAGGAGATCTTGGCAAACTTGATCAGCAGTGGAAAGTACCGAGCACTGTTCAGTGGGAGAAGGCTGGCAATAGTCAAATTGAAGAGTTTTTTGGATTGAGGTGTAAAAACAAACAAAAAACACTCAGATGCTACAGGTGACAAGGACTTTAGAAAGCTGGGTTCATGTATCCTCTCACTACTGGCCTTTACCATTCAGCAACACAGCTGTAGAATGTATGTTTTCTGAAATGAATATGATGAAGACAAAACTGAGAAACAAAATGAAACACAGCATACTTGAAAACATCTGTCGCATCAGAGCATACATGCACAGAAACAAAATCTGCTGCAACCAGTTTGTCATCTAAAGAGATGTTTGCTCTGTTCAACACAGGCATATGAGAATCATCCTCTAGCAAGGATGCAGACTCAAATGAAGATTCTTAAAGTAAATAATTAACATCTTGAATGGACTTTTTCATTTGTAAATAGTTATTGAAAGATGTCACAGTCAAACTCTCCAGTTAGGCAACATCAGCTCAGATCTCAACAAAAATTGAGGCGAGGATTAGTGTTGAAATGTTGCTTGATTATTCATAGCTTGTTAGGGGCTGGAAGGGACCTTGCAGAACATTGGGTCCAGCCCCCCACACCCCCACCCCTGCTCTAGGCAGGAAGACAACTGGGGTTAGGTGACCCCAGCGAGGTAACTGCCCAGTCTCCTCTTGAAAACCACCAGGGTAGGTGACTGCACCACCTCTGGAGGGAGTTTATTCCACAGTCCGGACACCCCGACTGTGAAGGAGTTTTTCCTGGTATTAAGCCTGAAGCGGCCTTCCCGGAGTTTGTATCCATTGTTTCTCGTCTTCCCCGGGGGTGCCCTAGTGAACAGTTGTTCGCCAAGCTCCTGATGCACTCCTCTCATATAGCAGTAAGCCGCTATCAAGTCCCCTCTCAACCTTCTTTTCTTTAGGCTAAAGAGGCCCAGGTCCCTCAGCCTTAAAATTTATATTTCAATCTTATTTTAATGTGGGAAAAAATATTGTGGAAGGGCACCCATTGCCTACCAGAGGATGTTGCCATACATCGAGGCCACACTAAAGGTTAGAGCCATTTCTTCTCTCTTTATTAAGTGAGTGTTCACTCCAGGGTGGGGAACAAAGGGAGAATACACAATGCACATAATAAAAAAAAAAAAATTAAAAAAAAAAAAGCCCGTCTGCCCCACTGGACCTACCTAAACAGAAAAAGTACAACAACATACTACATAATTATGTTATGAGTGACCTTCATTACTGCCAGTGTTTAGGAACTTAAAGCAGGGGCCAGTGTCCGTAGCATTCATTGCCTAGTGTGAACATCAATGGGTTGATAAAAATTTGATTGTCTTCCATTTTAAAAAAATTGACTAGTTTTGAGGTAGTTTTGAAGTGACTTTGGGCTAAAAATTTAGCTGACACCTGGCAACCCTAGTTTGGAGCTAGGCTGCCCCCACCTCTTCCTCCCCTGGGGCCTAGCCATGCCCCTTTACCCCTTTATGTAGGGCTGGGCCACACCCATCTTCCGTCTACCCAGCCAGGTCGGGGCTGGGCCATGACCCTTCCTCCCATGGAGCCAAGTCACACTCCACCCCCCGTAGGGCTGAACTGGGGCCAGACCCAGCCTTCTTCCCCCTGCAGGGCCAGATTGGGGCCAGACACCCTGGATTTGGACTGAGGCTGCCCCTATACCTGTCCAGATGGGGCCCTGTCAGACTCAGCCTGCAGAGGGATTGGGCCAAAAAGATTGAGCTGCCTGGATCAAGGCTGTACAACTGGTGGCCCACAGGCCACATGCAGCCCCCAGATCATTAACCTGTGTCCTCCAGGCTCCTGACCTGGTGGTTTCTCCCCACAACCACTTTATCATCTGTGGCTGCTGGAGTCTGAGCTCCCACTCCCTCCCTCCTGCTTCAACTGCCCATTCCTACCCTTGGGGCATGGTCTGAGAGGCTGAGAGTCCATGGGCAGACAGCTGGGGGAAGCAGGGAGCAAAGGGGTGCCTGCCACACATCATGGCTGGAGAGAACATAGCACCGCATGCAGGGCGCAGCGGCACTGTCATGGCAAAGTGAGGTAAGTGCTCGTTGCCCAATGAAGTTAAGACGACATGGTGCAGTGTACAAGGTTCAAGGAGAAGGATGCCAGATGGGGACCTGGGAAGTTTATGCAATGTGATGCAGCATGCTAGCCCAGTACAGCAAGAGGGGGCACCTGCAGTGCAGCCAGGGGAAAGTGGTATAGGGTGCAGCCAACATGCCATGTGTCTCCTTGGGGTTTGTGACCTGCACAGTGTCAGAACTTGTACAGCCCTCTGTACAGGGGTTTAAAATTCCCCCATGCTATTAATTTTGGTCAGGAAAGAAATCCATCATCACTGAAATAGCAATGAAAATGCTGAGAAACCTTCACTCTAGTGGGAAGAGGAGGAGAGGTGAGATTTGTAACAGCAGATTTGACCAGAATACAGGGTTCATTATTTTTTTTCATGGTGGAAAGCAAGCTTTGAAATTGCAAATCTAAAATATATAACACTTCCTAGCACCCTCTGTAATGAAGACAATGGATCTCTATGCTTGCAGCAAATATTCTGAAATTGAAGGTTAATCAGAATGTGGGAATGAATAAACATTTTTGCAAAAATAAATAAATAAATAACATTTAAAATCCCTTTTGTTGCCCTTTTCCCTTGTTGGAAAGGTAAGTTACAGCCCAGATGTATATATTGAGGAATAGGTCAGCATCTGAAACAGAAAATAGCAACTAATAAAAACTTGATCAGGAAGCACCAGAACCTTCCCAATGCAGCCCTTCAGCATTCCTCCCAGCAATGGCAATGCTCCCTTTGCAGTGGAGTCTATCCCAGGGCTTTTGCAACATGCACCACAGGATGCATTCCCTCTGCACTTCCTCGAGCAGAAGAGCCGTTACCAAGGAACTGCATTGTCATCTCACCAGTAACTGCAGAAATTGATGCAACTAGCACAAAGGCATTATCCTCTCCTACTCCCACTCATTTTTCTGAAATAGCATCCCAAATACATTATTTGTAAACCTTCCTGTCAAAGGGCTCTTGAGCAAATGCCCAGAGCAGTAAGAGGATGAGTTTGTATACAGATCTCTCAAAGCAGCTTGCATTTGTTCAGTACAAAATGGTGTTACCTGTAATTACAGCTGAAGAATCATCCCTTTTCAAATGCTTATTTATGCCTGGATTATCTGAGACAGGGGTTCCTAGGACTGGCACTGCTGGTCTTGCTGAATCCGCCCTCCCTGTACAAGAAGCCTGGATTCTGGCTGGGGAATGTAGTGATGTCATCATGCCCTCCCTTCTTCCTAGCCTACTGGGAATCTGCAGAAAGAGTCAGCTTTTCTCTGTACCTCAGCTTTTGTTATTTAAAGTGACAGGCAGCACGAACAAGCTGCTAGCATTACAGAACAATAATATAAACCAAGCTTCAAAAGACCCCAGAAAGGATTAGTGACCAAGTAAGACCTTTTTTATTTTTTTTTATTTTATTTATTTATTTATTTTTATTAGCTGCCACTTTTATTATGAGACCTTAAGTTATACCATAGGCTTCTGAGGTGCCAAAGTTGTCTTTTTTTGTATATTTGATAAATCTGCATAAAGAAATCAGTCATTCACTGCATTAACAACATGAGATTTTTCCATAAAAGTGCAGTTTTGAAGTTATTCTTCATTTAGATTTACCCATTTTGCTGGTCAGCTGGATTGTAAACATTATGACAAATTTACTTTGACTATTTTAACTCTCATACGTTTGACACCTTTGCTATATGACCTGCAGGTTGGAGCTGTCAGCTGCAGGACAGAATGTCTCTGTAAGCCAAGTTGTGGCTTGGCTACCCCTGCCTTAACAGCATTCTGTACCCTTTCAATGCAAAAGGGAGTTAGGCAGAGAGGAGGAACATGTCTTTACTTTTAATATAACTAACTCTGTTTATTGCAGAAGAAACATAGCCAAGAAAACAGCGAATCCCAAGAAAGGAGTTAACTGTGCGTTCATTTGTAACCCTTCTGCCAGGCACCAGATGACTCTAACAAAGGCCAAGTTCAGTTTAGAGATTTTCCACAAATTGATTGTCTTGGCTCTAACCCGGGGGGGGCAATTATTTCGGAAGGAGGGCTGCTTACCCCGTTTTGGCAGGCTGTTGAGGCCCGCATGGGTAGCCCCGCCCCTTGACAGGTGCCCCACCCCCTGATCACCATCTTGGGAATAATGTCCCAGGGCCAGCACCAGTGGGGCACAAAGCGGGGCGCAGGCTGGCAGCAGTCCGTGGAGCTGGGCTGGGCTGCACCAGCAGGGAGAAGGGGGAGCTGGCCTAGCTCCGTAGAGCCCCTGCCAGCTGGGACCCCATGCTCCTGCCACCCTGCTCTGGGCCACACCAGCACTGACCCTGGGGCACCGGTGTGGGCCCTGTTCTTCCACTGGATCCCTGCCCACTCACACCCAGTGCCCCCCAGCCCTGTGGTACAGGCAGGGGGCAGTGCACAGCCCCAACCCTCCGCTTGCTGGCAAGGAAGAAGCTGGTGCTGAGCACAGGGAAAAGCGGCCCCTCACCCACCCCAAGGCCAGCGCTCCCTGCTGCAAGTGCTCACAGCCCATGCGGGGCTGTCTGGAGCAGGCACAGGCAATCCCAGGCAGGCTGTGAGTGGCTGCAGCGCGGGACACTGGCCACACAGTGAGCGAGGAGCCACTCTTCCCCATGTGCAGCACCAGCTTGTAATCCACCCTGCTGCCAGCCTGGCAGCGGGGCTGGGTTACAAGGTGGTGCTGAATGTGGGGTGGGGGGAAAGCAGCCCGTCACCTGCCCCATGCCTGGTGCCCCATGCTGCAGCCACTCACAGCCCATCTGGGGCTGCCTGTGCCTGCCCCGAACAGTCCTGCATGGGCTGCGAGTGCCTGCAGCAGGGAGTGCCAGCCATGGGGGAGGCAAGGGGTCGCTTTTCTCCACGCAGGGAAGGAGCCCAGGGAAAAGCTGAGCACGGGGGGGGAAAAAGCAGACCCTACTGTGCTCCATGGCCGGTGCTCCCTGCTGCAGCTGCTCACAGGCCACACAGGGCTGTCTGGAGCAGGCACAGGCTGCGAACAGCTGCAGCACGGGGCAGGGAAGGGGCCGCTTCCCCCCCACCCATGCTCCTTCCCTGCCCGGGGTCCCCCCCACTTACCTGCAGTTCCGGCATGGGGCAGCCACATGCTCCCAGGCCAGAAGCCCCACTTGGGGCTTCCAGCTGGGGGGGTGGGGCCAGGTGGGCCCCACTGTTGTTGGAGCCTGACAGGCTTCCCCTGGATCCTACTGCCCTTGGTTCCTGTCATTTTTTTACAGGAACCAAGGGCAGAGAAATATTAACTTTTTATATTTTTAGGGGCCCCGCGGGCTGGATCTGGCCCGTGGGCCATATTTTGCCCACCCCTGCCCTAACCCCTCACCATTGTCCCAGCCCCCGCACCTGGAAAAATAATTTCTGCCTGGGTGTTCCAATGTGAACAAACATTCCCACTTGCAAACAACATTAAACTATAGCAGGGTTTGCCAATGCAGGGGAAGGGAAATGGGACACAAACATATTTAGGAAACCCCAAATAATCAGTAGACCACCGTAATCCACTATTAACAGTTTTGAACACTCAGTATGTTCAGTGTTCTTTCTTAGTCCCACACAGTATGAACAGTGTAGTTAGGAGAGTCAGTGTAGCTCCTAGCACAAGGGTTTCTTTGCCTTGCCACCACTGGGGGGGACACTGCTTCTCAGTTGCTGTCATCAGTTAGCAAATATTGCTCCTTAGTTGCTGTCATTGCTTTCTGCAGCCAGTGGGAAGTCCTGCTCTGCTGCTGCTCATCTCTTCTAAGGGGCACAGCTTTACTGCTACTCACCACCGCTGGAAAAGTGCTTCCCTTTTTGTAGCTGCAAAAGCAACCTAACTATTTGAGACCTTGGCAAGAATCTCAAGAATCTTCACTCTTTCAGAAGTTATAGGCCTCTTCCTGATCTATTAGTACCATAAGGATTTCATCTCTTTAGAACCAAATGGGTAATAGGCAGTGGCGTACCGTGGGTCTCTGGTGCCCAGGGGCCAATGCTTGCATTGACGCGCCACCCTAGAGATGATCTAAGCAGGGTGCAGGGCCTGAGGCAAATCAGCCTGTGTGGGGCCCCACCTCCTGCCCCACAGCACATCTGTGGGGGAATTAGCAGTAGAGCACATCAGTCATGGGGGGAGGGGTGGCAGCTGGAATTTCTGTCCAGAGCAGCCAAAGAAAGCCACAACCTGCCAGGCGGGCAGGTTGGGCGACACACAAAATGCAGGAAGCGCCCTGGTCTCTTCAGCTGGCACCCCACCCCCTTGTCTCTCCAGAGGCCCCCTCCCGCCCCCCACCCTTCCCCATCAGTATGCCACTGGTAATAGGTTCAGACTAGACTCATTAAAAGGTATTTGTACATCACTAATACTTATCCTTTAATGGCCGGATGGTGAGATGCAATACCACTCTCTTAGGACAGCTATCCCCTGGAAACCTCCTTTTGCAATTCCTGAGATGAGAGTCCCTTTACCTTACATTTCCACACAAATTTTGGTGAGCACTGATCCCCTCAACAATATTTACCCAACTTTTTTGCAGTAGTGGTACTCAACCATTTTGCCTGGTGGGCCAGATAGACAGTTTCTGGTTTGTCCATGGGCCAGATCCAGCTGGTGGGCCCAATTCAGCATGTGAGGCAGGCATAGCAGAATCCAATCAAGCAGCAAGGAGTGGGAAAGGCATGTGGCCCAGCCCTAATTCAGCCAGGGTGGCAGGGATAGCGGGCATGGTCTGGCCCCAACCTAGCCATGCAGAGCTTGGTAATTTGGCAGTAGGGAAGCGGGGGAGGGGGAGGAGTGGCAGTATTAATCACTTCTGCTTCCCCACTCCCAAACCACGGGGAACCCCTTAGGCTGGATACCATGGTTCGGTGCTCTGGATTTAGCCCATAGGCTTGAGGTTGAGCACCCCTGTCTTACAGCATTGGCGCTCTTATGAATTTTAAGTTTTAGAAGGAAGGGCCAGTGCACACAAGCATGACTTCCCTGGTCTCTTGTATTCAAACTGTAAAAAGCAGTTAAAATGTGTAATCGCAGACAAAACAAGCACAGGAAAGTTTTCCACTTCCTCACCCATGCATATCCATAGGAGATATGCAGAAAAGGGATGCAATGCCCCCTTATCTGACCTTGCACCACAGAGAGGTTGTAACACAGGTACCATTGCAACTGTCACACATTCAACAAAATTCAAGAAGATTTTTATGGAAATGGAAGAACACTTCAATTAAAAAATTGCTACCGTCAACTTTGAGCCATTAGCTGAATCCGTAAGGCAAACATCCAGTAGCAAAACCAGTTGCATTTATAAATTATATAACTCCAAGTCATACTCAAATGAAAAACTAAATCATATCTCTGATGAAACAAACCAAACAGAAATTCCACAAATAACTTACAGATTTTTTTTCCTCAAAAACAAAACCGACCAGAGCAAAACACATCTAAATTCCGATTAACCCCATAATACAGTTATACTATTTATAAGCCTCATCCATCACCCAACTCATTTAGGGGTGTGTGAAGTGAGCCCTATTCAATTTGGATTCAGATTTGGGCCAAATCGGGGGCAGTGATTCGATTCTTTGTCCCTGATTCAATTTGGCCAAATCCAAATCTGAAGATTCGATGGCGATTTGGAGAATCAGCGATTCAGACATGGACATAGCTTTAAAAGTTTTTTCTACAAACCTTGAGGTAGCAGGAACATCTCATGATCAATGCTATGCTGGGGCACATGGAGGGTCCCACAGAAGTGCGGGCGGACCCACCATGTTCTCGGCGGCGAACCCAGAAGTGCCCGGGAAGTACTTCCGGTGCACTTCTGGGTCTGCTGGGGAGGACACTGGGGGCCCCCCCATGCCCTCCTGGTTTGGCGATCAGCTGCAGGGGGACCCCGGGTGCCCCCCCAGACCCAGGATGCACCAGTCACTGAGCCAAGGGGGCACGGGGTGGGGATGGGCAGCACACTCCATAGCGGACTTGAAAGTGGACCAGAAGTGCTTCTGATTCACTTCTGGGTTTGCTGCTGAGCGCACTGGGCAGCTCCCCCCCGCTTCTGTGGGACACTCCACGTGCCCCAGCATCACAGCATTCATGAGCCCCTGCTACCCAGAGGTATGTATAAAAAACATTTAAAGCTGTCTCTATGTCTGAATCGTTCCACATCTCTCTGAATCGATTTGGAGAGATTAAAGGGTCCTCCGATTCGATTCAGATTCAGAGATTCAGCCACTGAATCAGGCCAAATCTCCACCAAATCGAATCAGGGACTGAAACTTTGCACAGCCCTACAATTCATATACAAACCTCTTCATCCTGCCACCTACCCTCCCCTGCTTTTTCCCCTTTCCTCATCCAATCCCTGCTAGGTCAAATAAATGATTCCAGTTAACATATTTCCACACCCCGTGTAATTCCTGTTCCTGACCCCTGTCCTCTCCCTGTCTCATATAACCCCTCATTTCATAATACCCCAACTGTAAACATTCCCTTGCTGAAAAAACACACAGCCCTTAGTAATTATTAAACACCTAACTTTTCACAATGCAACCTTAATTCCCACCAGTAGTACCCACACCTCCCTTTCCTTATTATATAGTTTTATTTTCTTCCTTTGCTCTTGCATTTCTAGATAGTGCTATTTTGATACTGTGCAGGAGCTGGCCTTTTTTGGGGGCAGCCATTTAAGATCTATGGCTACCTATATAAGCAGGGCAGTTTGCTGCTGGCAGGCTAGGCAGTAACATTGCCTGGCTGCAGGGCTGCTTGGAACATTCTGGAGGTAAGGACAGGAGCTGTAGGGGATGGTTTGGAGGGTCCTGGGCATAACCTAAAAAGTGCATCCTGCCAGGAGTGGGTGGCCTAGTGGGACTCTCAATGGTGTGGGAGCCCCCAGGAAATGCCAGGTCAGTTACTACCCCAGTGAAAGGTGAGTAGGGGTGCCTTAACCCGAGCGGGTGGGCCAGATAACACCAGAGCAAGGTAGGCCAGGTAAGCTCTTGGAGGTACCTGAGCCTGCTGGGGGAGTGACCCCTCAGGGCCAGGCATGCTTCCAGGAGCACCTGAGCTGAGAATGGGGGACCCTGACCCACAAGTGCAGGCAGGAGGCAAAAAACCCACTGAGGTACTCGGCTGGTCAATGCTGGGTCCAGGAGCAAAGGGTCAAAAGAGCCAGGGGTCCACTGTGGGGGATGCCCATGAAGAACAAAGAAGCTCAGAGTCCCGACTGGTCCCGAGATGGGGCCAGGGCTTATGGAAGCCGAAGGTCCCCAAGGTTGGGGGCCACAGCTAATGGGCAAAGGCGTCGGTTGAGCTAACTGCCCGAGATGCCATCTGTGAGGCTTGGGCCATGGTGTAGGGGTGGAATGGAACCACGGATATCCCCCCCCAATATCTGGGTGTACAATGGACAGCCTCCTGCCTTGATTAACAATGATCAATTAGTTAACAAGGCATGGCAGGAGAGACAGGTGGGTGGTGTGCCCAGAGGCAGTTGGGCAGCTAGCTCTGTGGCTAGCCAGGGACTCCTACTTCACCACGGCCATACATAAAACAATCTCACCCAAAAACCTCTTCACTCATTCCCACACCTTTCTTGCATAAAACACTCCCAGAATGTGATAAACTGTTTCTTCCCTACAACATAGTTCCCATGAACATTCTGCCATTCTTACCAAACCCCACCAATGCTGTGTTTCCCCTCACCATTAATAACCTTTGTATCCTTCCATGCAAGTTCCCTATGTTCTGTCCACCACCCCTTTCCAAACTTCCCTAACCCATGCCCAAGCTAAATCCCCCACATCCATTAAACCACCCTTCCCTCTAATTAACTGAAACATTCTTCACTTTTTGTAGCTCTTCCAACGCCAACACCACTAAACCATGTACCTGAATAAAGCCCCCATCTGTGCATAATGTAATGTTTCCACACCCATAAGCCAGTCCACCTTGTCCTAAACAAACCCAACTTCCTCAATATTTTCTCTCCCCAGTACCTACAAAACCTCCCTACTACCCCTCCTTCCCTTCTAGCCTCCCACACCACTGACAAAACAAAATGCCCATAAACAAAACTTCTACCTCCAGTAACCCCCACCTCCCTAACTCCCCTGCTGTATATAAATTCTCTCCCTTGCTATCCTCTCTGTCTTCCCTCCCCAGAAAAAAACCCCACAAATCTCCCATTATATCCACCATGCCTGTAACCACAATGGTGGGTACACCATCACAATGAACAATATAATTGGTAACAGCACCTTCTTAATCAGTTCCACTTTCCCTGAAAACAATAAACCCCTAGAACTCCATAAATCTACCACCCCTCTAATATGTGTCCCTAATTCCTTCTATGCCCTCTCCCCTTTTCACCCTTGTGTCAAAATTTACCCCCAACACCTTTAAATTATCTTTTACCACCCATAATCTGTGTCTTTCTATATAGTCCCACTTTCCTATCACTAACAAAACCATCTTCCCCTTGTTAACTTGTGCCCCTGGCACCTCCCCATACTCCATTGTGCATCTCAAAACCCTTTCTAATGATATTCTATTTCTCACCACTATTGTCATATCATCTATGTATACTAAACATTTAATTTCCCCTCCCCCCCCCCAGTACCATCACTCTTAATTACCCCATCCTTCCTAATTCTCTGTGCTAATAGAGAATCCCACGAAAAAACAACCCGGTGATAATAGACACTTTTGCCAAACCCCCATTGCAACTGTAAACTTTTGACCTAAGAAACCCCTCACCAACACCCTACTCTATGCCCCTTTATAAATTGCTCATACCCACCTGACAAACCACTCTGCAAACGCAATCCCCTCCAGCACCCTAAACAAAAATGCATAGTTCACCCTGTCATACACGTTTTCTAATTCTAAATTCCCCATTACCCCACACTACTTCCTATCCCTGCTATAGTCTAACAAATCCCTCAAAACCCAATGTGTTTGTATAATCCTATGCCCCTCCACTGTACGTCTGCTCTTCCCCAATGACTTGCGATATTATCCCCTTCATTCTTCCTGCTAACATCTTAGTGAATAATTCATAATCTACATTTAGCAAAGTAATTGGTCACCAATTCTTTAAGCTTTCCCTCCCCCCTTTCTTATATAACTGTATGACAACCCCATCAGCAAAGCACTCCCCTACTTCCCCCGCTTCCATAATTTCCCTAAAAATCTGCACCAAATCTTTCCCTATCCACCCCCAAAATTTACAATAGAATTCCCTAGGTAGCCCATCTAACCTCACTAGTTTGTTTGTTTTTAAAATCCCTCCACCTCCCCCATCATGATTTAGTTTACCTATCAGAGAAGATATGCATGGTAGTAATCCAAAGCCAAAAGGTTCATGGTTTATCACATAGTGCACTGAGCTGGCCCCACCAGAGTCAATAGCATTTCAAGTCATGGTGAGCCACAGCATAGCATACCCAGAATCCCTGTGTTGCCCCTTCTCAACCTGGCACATATGATTCATGTGGCCCCACAGTTTAGCACTGCTCAGTGGGAGTGTCTATGTGCAATTACAGTACATGAATAAACTGCAGAGTTTATTGCTCCACCACTTATTGCTCCTGAGTGTGCTGTTTGAACATGCACCCAGAAGCAGTTAACTCCAGAACATTAAGCTCCACCATTTATTCAGTCACAGCATGTGGAGCCAGGTCAGAGCAGTCCTGGCTGGCGTGGGGCCTCAGCAGTCAGCCTGCCAGCCTGAGGCTGCTACTCCCAGCCCAACATGATGTGGAGGGGCTGAGTAGGGCACAAAGGAGCTTCAGCACAGGGCTAGCTGGCCACAGCCCCCATACTGAAGCACCCTCCTGCCCCAGCCATCCCCTCCAGCATCTACATGTGCACTTCTGTGCATTTTTTTTAACACTACAGCAGGGTACTATCCTGCTGCAATGTAAATTAGTTTACCTCAGACTCATAGGGGTGCACTTGTAGATGCCGAGATGTTTACTGCACAACTAATTAGTCAACTGTGCAGTAAATGTCTCATGTAGATGCACCCAGAATGTGTATATACTCCAGATACACTACCCCTCCCCTCCAAGGCACATCTGCATATGTAATTAATGTGAAGCAATAAACTCCAGAGCCTATTGCCTGGTGTGCATTGCTCCTGGGTGCACCATTTCAGTGTGCACCCAGGACTGCAGCATGTTGTGCTGGGTTGAAGCAGCTCCAGCTGGCTGGGGACCTTGGGGGTCAGCCTGCCAGCCCCAGGCTGCTCCCCACCTTCTAGTTCAATGTACTGTGGAGGGGCTAGCTGGGGCACAAGAGTACTCCAGTGTAGGACTAGCCAGCAGGCAACCCCTGCCCTAAAGCACCCCCATGCCCCAGCCAGCTGGGGCAGCATCCACATGTGCACTGCTGCAGAGAAAAAAATCCTCTGCAGGATAGTACTTCTATTTACAGGTGCTATTCTGCTGCAGATTTAATTAGTTTACTCCAGTCTAACAGGGGTGCATGTGTAGATATGGGACATTTACTGCTGACCTAATTAATCTATGTAGCAGGGTGCCATCTCCAAGGGTGGCTGGAAAGCCCATGGAAACCAACAAAAACAACAAAACTTTTTACCCTGCTTGCTCTTTGGGGGCAATCACCCCCTCACTTGCCTGCTACACCTTGGTGTATTTTATGTTTATAAGTGGAAGGGGGCCCCAGGGCATCCCAGACTTCATTGTCTTCTAATGGTTACCACTGCCTCTGGTCCTTGCCCTAATGACCACCAGGTGGCTGCAGTTATTGCCTTATGGGCTAATTGCATAGTTCCATTCCACCCCTACACCATGCCCCAAGTCTTGCAAGTGTTATCACACTTGGACATTCTCTCTGTACACT
>NW_005842502.1:336408-336842 GCF_000455745.1 Alligator sinensis
CTCTCTGGGCTCTCAGATCTCTTGGTCTGTCACTCATCCTTTCCTGAGGCTTCTGGGCACTTTGGCTCCACTCTCAGTCTCTCTCTTTCTCCTGGACCTTTTGGTTCCACTCTTTGCCTCTCCCTAGGCCCTTGGACTCTTTGGTCCCACTCTCACTTTCAGCCCTTCTCTAAGCTATTGGACCCCTTTTGGTCCCACACTTCTTCTCTCAGCCATCTGGGAATAGGACCTTCTTGGCATCCTCCCTTTGGTCCTGCTCCCACTCTCTCACTGGGTCCTGGGATGCTCTGATCTCACTTCCACTCCCTCTCTGGACTCATGGATCCCATGATCTTTCTGGGCCCTTCCAAGCATTCTTCTGTCAGGGTGTGCTCCCCTTGACTTCCCCCTCCACAGGGTAACCCACAAGGCAGTGGGAGCTGGAGTTTCCAGGC
>NW_005842502.1:336873-377738 GCF_000455745.1 Alligator sinensis
TCTTTCCTGGGGTTTGAATCTAGTGGCACTTTATAGGGGCTACCCCCCATAATCAGTTCTACCACTGTTACTGGGGTTTAGGGTATGGTTCAGTTTTTGATCTTACCCAGGACCAACTCCTGGGTTTTCCTGCCCTGGCCATCCTTGCCCCTCCTGGGCCATGGATTCTTTGGCCTTTCTCTCCCACTAATGTCACACCTCCCTTCTGGACTCCCAGGCCCACTGGCCTCATTCCCAGCTCCCAGTTTCCCCGGGCTCACACTTACTTCTCTGAGCTATGAGCTTCCTGCCCCCTCTCTCTGTTCCCACTGGGCTACAGATTTCTGGACCCCTGACCCAGCTCAAACTAGACCCTTTGGACTTACCTTGTTCTGGCAAGACACAGCTGCTGCCCTTCCTGGACCTTTACCCTGTCCTGGACCCTGGCCCAGTCTCAGGCCAGTTGAAATCTCAGACTCCCCTTGGCACAACTTGGCCCGATGGGCTCTCTCTCCAGCAGTGGCCACTCCTGGCCCTGCATCCCTCTCTGGGTACAGTCTTAAACCTGTGGTCACTTCCCTACATGCACATCTCTCTTTCTGCCTAGGTTCTACTCCCGTGTTCCCCAGGCCAGTAGAGTTGCTTACCCCAGCATCTGAAGAGCCCGACTGTTGTCCCACTGTCTGGAGCTCCTCCCTTTGTAGCTCTGCAGGTCAGACCGAAAATGACTGCACTCTTCACATGGCAGTCAGGAGCTGGAACCATCTTGCTGAGGGGATATTCCCTCAGTAGCCTCCCTGACCTACTACTGGCTCAAGTCAGGGTCTGGGCTTATACCCTATCTAAGCCCACCCCCTTCCCTGGTCATGTGGCTCTGATTGCTTCCTGCCATGCCAGTAGCCTGTCTCAGCTTCAGCCTGTCTGCCTAATGATCTTCTACCAGCAACCTCCAAGATCTTGCTGTCTGCTCTATTCATGGTCTGGGTTTATCTCCCAGTTAAACCCAGTCCTTTTTGGTCTCCAAGATCTTATTGCCTGTTCCATCCAGGGTCTGGGATTATCTCCTGGCTAAGCCCAGCCCTTTCCCTGTTAGGTGAGGCTCTTCTTAGCCCAGTCACCACTTTCAGGCTGCTTTTGCAGGATTCTGGTCCCCTTAAAGGAGCAGGCACACTAAGTGCACTGCCCAGTCTGCTCTGCAGTAAATGTCTTGTGTCACACACCTGCCATAAAGGATCCATGTGCTAATTAGGCCTCAGTCATGACTGGAACTGTGTGTTCTTGTCACAACTGTTGGGACACTCCAAAACTTTGTGTGTAGATAAGATCCAGGGTAGTCTGGTATGGCTACACCTCATGGAGAGCAGGGCTACACTAAACATATTTACCAGGATGAGAGAGGGGCCAAAAGAGGGACTCTGGGTATGCAGTGTCATGGCTCACCATGACATGCAAAATACTCAGCAATGAGGGGGACTGCATTTAATGAGAACTACCAAATGTCTTATTCAGATAGGTTGTACTGATTTATCCTTGTTACTATCATCACTGAAAACCTGACAAATGCCTTTTAAACAAAAAAGGGGATCAACAGAGCATTGGGGTGTAAGATGTGGAGGAAGGAGACCTGATGCTCAAAACAACATCAGTAGTAGCAAGTAAGCATGAGGTGGAAAGAAAATTGAAGAGCAGAAATGAAGACCTAGAGACAGATGGAGAGTGGATGAAGAAAGGGGCCGCTATGATAAAAGTGTCATGTGTCATGAGTGACTACAGGGCTCTGGAAGCTGGGCTCAAGGGACTGGGGCCTCAAGTAACTTTTCTTTCTGTGCCCCCTGTTGCAGGCCACAGACCCAAGAGGGAAGGCTGTGTTGAAGAAGTAAACAGATGCCGCCAACACACTTCAGGGAAATAGGACTCCTGGGACAAGATGACATCCACCTCACATGTAGAGGTAAGTCCCTGTTCCTGGCCAGGATGGCTGATCTACTAGACAGGGCTTCAAACTGATTTTGCTGGGGGACAGGGAAACTCCAAGTGGAGCATGCCTGGGGACTGGCACACAAGAAAGCTGCCACATGGAGGACACTAAGTTAACTGTTTTTGAAAATGCTAATGGAACAGTTCTCCCACATCATCTGGGGAAATCAAGGGTGTCAGTTGGAGGCCTCAGTTGCCTGTACACCAATGCCAGGCACATGGGGAAACAAGCAGGAGGAGCTAGCCCACCTGCTCTCTAGTGGGTAATATGACCTGGTAGGGATCATGGAGGCCTGGTGGGACTCCTCACACACTCGGGCTCTCGGCAGCCCTGTCTCTCTCTCTCTCTTTCCGCACCCTTTCTCAGGGCCTCCTCTGTGATGCCGCCCTGTCTCGGGGCCTTCTCAGTAAAGTTGCCCTCCTCTGGGGCTCTTCTACAATGCTGCCCTCTCTCTGGGCTCCTCAGTAATGCTGCCCCCTCTCTGGGGCTCACCACGCCCGCACTGGGGCTTCTCAGCAATGTCCCCTTCTCTGGGGCTTCTCAACTGCCCCTCTCTGGGGCTGGGGTCTGTGCACCCCGAATGCTGTGCCCTCACTGATGCTCAGGTCCCCACACCGCTGTGAGCCCTATGAGGCCTCCTCCAACCCCTAATAGCCTCACCCAAACCACTGGTGTAACAAATAGCAACACAAACTCGAGTCTCTTGGCTATAACTTAAACATAAGCTGCCCAGCTATAATCACGCTTTGCCTACCGGGATTCTTCATCCCACAGCCGTGTCGTGTGCTGCTCCTTCAGCGGGCTTCTCCTCTCTTCTGCAGCAGAGAGCTCCTTCTTCAATGGCTGCTGGCAGGGAACTGCCTCTGGCCTCAGCTCCTAGAGTTTATAAGGGAGCCAGGCCCTGCTCCTTTCAGTCAGTTGACCTCCTCTGGTTGCCCTGGCAACCCACAGCTGGGCTCCTTATTCCCCGCTAGGGCTCTTTCCCCGGCAGTTTCCTCTCTTTAGGAGCAGGGCACCTCAGTGCCCTGTGACAGCAAGCAATCCCGTTCAGCCACAATTTGACCGGCTCACAGTTTGCAGAGTAAGGAGCAGAGCCCTGCCTCACATATGAGGTTTCCCCCCTCTTGCCACGTCTTGCCTTCAACAATCAAACTTTTGGGTCACTCAGCAGTCAACTTGTTGGTGTGTACCTCAAATTCTGACTAGGCTGGCTATGGGTTGCACCTGGCAAGTACACCCCTTCAGCCACAGTCTGACTGACTCACAATTTGCAGAGCAAGGAGCAGAGCCCTGCCTCACATATGGGGTCCCCCCTCTTGCTGTGGCTTGCCTTCACTGACCAAACTTATGGGATGCTCAGCAGTCAACTTGTTAGCGTGTACCCCGAATTCTGACTAGGCTGGCTATTGAGTGCACCTGGCAACGGTACCCCTTCCCCCATAGTTTGACTGTCTCACAGTTTGCACAGCAAGGAGTAGAGCCCTGCCTCACATATGGGGACCCTGCTCTGGCTGTGGCATGCCTTCACTAACCAACATTTTGTTGCACTCAGGAGACATCTTTGTGTCCTGAGTGCCCCCTGATTTCTGTGCCCCCTGATTTCTGAATAGGCTGGTTCTATGGCAGCACAAGTCCACCTCCACTCACCTTAACAATAGGTACTATTAGCACAGTGAAAGCTATGCCCAGCATCTGAAAGCAGTTCCTGCAAGGGTGGTAGGGGGATGATTGGTGACCAAGCAGCAATGGCTTTCAGTGAAGCTCCACTCCAGTTGTGGGTGTTACCAGCAGCCTCTATTGCCTCCCTTATGCAGTGGATGACTCAAGTAGCTTCCTAGGATTCCCATACCCGAACTGAAGCAATCATAGCTCTAGGGCAAAACACCTCTCTTGCCCTCATGTGTACCCAGGCCCAGGTATGGTACCTAGACATAATTAAGGGTATCATACTCCAAGGCCTGAAAGGACACATCCCCCTAGAATTACAAAATCTGTTAAGAAAGGAAACCAGGTAGTCTCCACAGTTAACCCCTTATAAGCGGCTAATACAATTCAGGTTTGATCCAAATTTGTGGTCCATCAATCTTATGGGGGTGGTTAGTGGTAAAACAAATCAAGTATTCCCAATAATAACATTGGGGAGCCAGATCAATGACACTTTCATGATCCCACAAACAGGTAAACATTGGGCTCTAAAACAACCAAATGGCCAATTTAAAGCCATCGCAGTCAATAACTGTGAGGATGTTGGCTCCAGTTTCCTTTGTGAAGAACTTATGTTACAGTCCCAAACCCTTTGTTTTGACCCTGATTTTTCAATTTGTCCCTATGTAATGTTCAAAGACCCCAGTGCTCAATCCCTACTTGTCAGCATTGGTTTTGGATGTGTTTGTCTCCATACCTTTTGTCAATCCATACAGTGAATTAACTTTATAATATTAGTGGCCTGCAACACAACATCTGTCTATGTAATGTCAGATCCATCACTGGGTGTGACATTCAGTCCAGAAAGTGGACCATGATACATCAACCAATCACTCCACATTACAGCCTTTTTAAATCTAAATTTAAACCAGCCCACCTAGGTATATCCCTGCAAGCCCTCAGACAGTACTACACACCCAGAACTCCAAAAACCCCTGCAAGCATTACAGCCCCAAGCCAACAAAACCTATACTATCATCCAAAGTAATAACCACCAAGTCACCCAGGTAGTCAACAAAATCAAAGGCACCCAGTACAGCCCCTGGGAAACCCTCCTGGGCTGGTCCCCAACTGCCACTGGTATCCTGAACCTCATGATGCACCCCATTGTAATATTCTTTACCCTAATGATAATTTTAACATTCCTAACTATATTCCTGTACTGTAAACTGACTGCCACCCTAAGTACTGTACATGCTAAAATTGATGAGGCTAAAGCATTAGGCCGAATATTATAGTGACATCACCCTGATGGCCGATGTCAAGGGGGGGAATAATGTAGCAAGAAACCTTTTTGCCTGCCCCCACCCTCAAATGTGAAGCTTCTCCACATGGCAAAAGCCCCTTTTACAGTAGTTGCCCCCTTTTGGGAATGCTTTCTCTTTTCTACCATTTCTTCCTTCCTCTCTCTTTTTTTTATTATATTATTATTATTTTTATATAAGGTGTACTTGTAGTGAAAATAGAGCTTGTAGATGCTTTTACAAATGTCCTTTAAATTTAAAAGTAAGTTGTACCATGTAACAATGTTAGCAAGGGCAGGAATCTCTGTATGGAGCGGGTCCCTGAATGAATCATGGTTGATTGTGTAACACAGTAGCTAGTCTGGATAAGCAAGCTAATGAGCGGCAATTAACACCTACATACCACAAACTAAGGAGAGGAAAGAATCAATACAGAGCCAGGAACTCCCTGAAACTTCACTGTTAAAGGTACAGAAGCCCTAGTTTGAACTAATCAACGCTGGAAACAGACCCTTGGGGCTGAAATACCCTCTGATCAACCACTTCCAGAGCTCTATTCATCAAGGCAGTGAATCAATCAAAATTCATTAACGGACTCCTGAGACTGCACGTACCTGCAGACATGACCCCTGGGGCTGACAGCTGCCATCCAGCACCTACCAAGAGGGACATCCCTCGAGGTCAGTGACCCCTGGATTGGGTAAGC
The DNA here is from genome assembly GCF_000455745.1 of Alligator sinensis. Classification (NCBI taxonomy): domain Eukaryota; kingdom Metazoa; phylum Chordata; order Crocodylia; family Alligatoridae; genus Alligator; species Alligator sinensis. The sequence goes on from NW_005842502.1 coordinate 342,485, forward strand.
CTGAGAATTGGCTCATGGCCAACAACTGAACATGGGGGTAAGGCAGCAGGGCTTTGAGGTACATCTGTATCAGGGGCACCTGGCAATACCCACAGCTTTGCTATATTGGGCACACACCGGGGAGTGGACCCTTATCTAGATTCAACTTCTAAGTCAAGGACACTCATTTAGTGGTGTCATTTGTAATTGGGTCTCATGCACTGTCCCAATAGCATTAAAAATGACTGCAAGCAGCTTTAGATCTTTCCCTGGGCAACAATCACAGCTGAGGTTCATAGACACAAAATGTCATTCAGTGCCTTGGCATTCAATACTATGACCATAAACAAAACTACCCCACAACCCAACAAAATGCATGTCACCTCTTATCTAAACAAGGACAGCATGCTTGAAGTTAGAAATCCATGAAAGACAATGTTCAACCTTATTTACATGAAACAGTAATATAAATTGAGAACAGAACAGGAATTCAACTAAGTATGCATCATTATTTTTAAGTGTATTATGCTACTATTAAGCTATTACTGTGATCTAAGAACAACTGCTGAAACTATAAAAGAAAAAAGAAGCTAAGAACCTGATTGCACTCACCTGGCCTTCTGTAGGCACTCTCTTGCTGCTTTGGAGTGTGCACCCAGTGTCAGCCACAGGGTGTGTTCCTGTGGCCTTGATGTTGGGTCACATTCACCCTGAAAGAGGCCCTGATACTCACTTGCCATGACTTGATCTTTCCCTTCAGTGGTGAGGCTCCTTCTCGTAGCTCCTTGTGGACTGGGCGCTATCCTTAGCGGGCATTCTTGGGGTTCCACCTCCCCTACACCCCAGCCATTTGCCAACCCTCAAGATGGCCAGATGATGTATCACCGGCTCGCCCTCTGATTTCTTCACCTGTCCTCTCTTCCCCCTGCTCATCTCGTGGCCTCCTCCTGCATGGGATGACCACAGGACATCGGACTGTCCCTGACAAAGTGCTGGATTTTCCCTCACTGCGTAGCTGTCTGCTGCACTGTCCCAGCTCCACCTAATCTGTGGAGGTCGCTCGTGACCCCCATTCCTGCCTTGGGGCCTCAGAATAACTCAAAACAAATTAAAACACAAAAGGAAATGTTGGGGTACAGGGCCACTGCCCACCCCACTCATGGGTCTGGCATCTATGACTCCAAGGTCCCTCGATGCCATCCTCCCTGCAATCCACCCTGCCAGGCCAGCATGATTCCTCCTTCATCTGGTCCTGGACCCCTCTGTTGGGTCCTTGCCTGGATTCCTTCTGGGCTTCTGATGCAGCCTGTGTGTGGCTCAGGGAGCAGCCTTGCCATCTGACTCTACTGGTGCTCCCCCGGCCATTTCCCCGCCACCGGCTTTTAAATCAGCAGGGCAGCATTTTTTGATGATGCCATCTGCCCATGCTGTCCCTAGCCAGCAATAAAAGCAGCTGACAAACCACATGGCGAGTCCATCCCAGCATGGCTCATCTGGCTCTGCTTCTCCTAAAAAAGGTAAATTTGTCCTGCCCTCGGGACTTTTCTCTTCCTTCTGAGGGTGGATCAGCCCTGCCTCAGGTCCTGCCACAGGAGGGGGCTTCGGGCCCTCTGCTTGCGTCCCCCTAGGACACTGATTAAAGAGCTTTTAAAAGCTAAGAACCTGATTAAAGAACTTTTAGAAACAGCTAGGCAGTCTTTAATCAGAGCTCAACTGAAAGCTATCCATTGTGGGTGGTTGGATACGTGAAACCCATAGCAGAGGATTGGCATTAGAAGGTGGATGTGGGCCAGATGGCCCAGTTCCAATGATCACCAGCACTAGAATGGTGAGTAGTATGTTAGACCCCGACTCCATGTGGCACCCAACGACTAGGGAGACAATGATCCAATTGCTCATGGATCCTGTTACTCATTAGCCAGATCAAGCAGAGAGCAAACACCAACACACATTGCTCACAACAGCTTTATTCAAAATGGAGACAGCTTCAGGCCAGGTCCCCAAAAAAACAACAAACCAAGGACCTGCACAGCATTTTTTTCACATTTTGTACACCTTGGTTTATACTCATTAACATTCACTCCACCTTCGTCCCTCCTTTTGCTCCACCCATTCCTCCTCCCATCTCAAGCTCCACCTCTGTTTACAGTTTACTTCGTTAGCTTGGAATTGCCTATGCATTTCATTCATTTACATGCCTCTCTGTTAAAAGCGCATGCGTAAGGCCATGAACCTGGCTTCTCACGGTCACTTGCTGGTTCTTTCTGGTTTCTTGCTGACTCCTTCTTCAGCTACAAGGCCTTGCTTCTGCTTTATCTCCTGATGATAGCTTGTGGGTTGCATCTTGTTCTCCTTACACAAGGAATCATGCATCCTGCACACTAGCCCATTGTTAGGAAACTGCTTGCAATGTTAGGAAACTGCTTGCATTTGCAATGTTATTTTTAATATATTATTTTGCCTTGTGACTAGCAGCTTTTGATGCTTCACAGATTGAAGCCTTGTATTCAGCTGCAAATCCAGTACTCCCCAAAATCTAAATATTGTCACCCTAACACAGTACACCTGAAAATACCTGGTGATCATCATTATTCCCTCTATGTGGGATCTGCTGCCCAAACACCATCAGACCTGTTTGGCCAGTTCTTTTATCCAATTCCCACATTCATTAAGGCTACTCACCAGCCTGTCTGTTCTCACATCAGCTGCCTGGCTTATCCACAAATAGTACTTGGTGGCGGGGGAGGGAAAGGGGGGGTTCAGTCTGAACTGGAAATGAACAACAGAAAACATGTTGTAAAACAAATGTGGTTAAAAGACAAATTTAAGTACATTTTGCACTATACAAACTACGCACTGTGCAAATTCTGCAGTCAGAAAACAGGTTTTACCCAAAAGGCACAAGACTATGTCCCTGGTGAGGGTGGGGGAGGAGTCCCTCATTGTCTGTAAAGAAGTTTGCTACATAGGCATAACTATGTCTGAAACCCACTGTTGGACTCATGCTAATTTCACGCTAATTTTCTTTTTAACCAACTTTAATTAACATATCCATTTATAATTTTATCTTCCATTTTGTTTTACTTAGCCACCTTAGTACTCATTTTGTATGAATGTGGTATGCATGTGATCAGGCAAGAAAGGAAATTGAAACAAAAGATGCAAACAGCAAAAGAGAAGATAACAAAATCTTGGGCTCTGGGTGGCTGCCAATTATGGAGCCTAGGACTGCTTGCAGCAGGGCTTGCAGCCTCCCAGCTGTCTGCTGGGAGCAGCCCAGGCTCCGTGGTTGGCAGCAGCTACCCAGAGCCAGGGCTGGCAGTGGTGTGCTGAGCAAAATGGCCTCACGTGCCATGCTTCGGCGTGCTTACTGGGGGTTGCGCTGGGCTCCAACATCAGCTCTGTACATACACCTCAGAACAGATGATGGGGGAGGGGCCTGATGCATTGCAACCCTGGTCTCTCCCCTGCTACCAGCACAGAGCTGATGACTGGGTGCCAGAACAATGTGTTCACAGGGTCATTTCTGGGGCAGTCTGGGTCAAGCAGATGAGGAAACAGGGACAGGAATGGCAAGGTTAAGCAGTGTCAGAGGGAGCCATTAAAGCATGCTTCTCCTGCAGGTGACTTTACACTTTGGGGTATCCTGGGGACCCAAAAGTTAGGGACCAAGTGCAAGTGTCTAACACTGAGCTCATCCCATTGCTCAGCAATGGGGGACCTGCTTGCAAACACAGGGTGCTGGGGGGCTGTGAGGTCTGGCAGTGTATACAGGACCCATTAAGGCAGGCTCCACCTGCATGCAACTAGACTTTGGGGGACCCCACAGACCCAAAAATAGGGTCAGCATTTGCAAATGTGTAATGCTGAGTGCACCTCATTTCTCAGCGATGGGGGGCCTAATTGTAAACACAGGGTGCTGATCAGCAAAGTGGAGGAGAAAGTGAGAGGGATTCCTAAGTCAGCATGTGTCAAGAGGGCCCATTAAGGCATGCTTTGCCTGCAGGCAACATTAAACATTGGTGTACACCAATGACCCCAAAGTCAGGGATCACTGGCAAAAGTATGTTGCTGTGTGCACCCCAGTTTTCATTGCTGAGCAAGATGCCTGCAGAAAAGGAGCACTGTGTGGAAGAGATCAGGAAACAGTAAGAGGGAAGCCTAAGTCTGGAAGTGTCACAAGGACCAGTTAACACAGAGGTCAGCAGCATCTAACTGGGCAACAGCAGTATCTGAGGTCCCCCCACCCTGGGGTACAGTTAAAGACCAGATATGCTCTACAAATGTTTCAATTTTTGGTGCCAGACCAGGATGTTCAGCTGTGTCAGTTTGGGTCCAGGCTGGCTTGATAACTGGTGGGGGTGCTCTGTCTGAGTTTGACCCCTCTCTGTACATTAACCTGATCCAATTTAAGGTCCATGAGCAGGTTCACAGAACTCCACTTTTGAACTACCTTGGCAAGGAGGTCAGATGCTCGGAGGTGAGAATATATGGACACCCCCATTTCCCAACAACCAACTACCATCCCTATTCTTGTCCCACTGATCCCTACACCCTTCCAAAATCCAATTATCATGGTGATGATGCTGCCACCCCCAACAGTGGTCATTCTCCCACCATGCACTGTGAACCTGTTTCACACACCCACTGTGGTGTGACTTTACCTTCCCCCACCTCCCGCAGGAACAGAAATTACAAACCTCTCATCATCAGCTGAGAGGACCAAAGCAGGAGCCAGGGGAAGATCATCGGGTGCTAAGATTTTCATATGGGGAAGAGTGGGGCTTGGGAATATGGTAATAAGGGAAGGCAATGATGAAAAAATAGGTTATGGTATGTGTGAACAGGTCAGGCAAACTGGTGTGTCTCTCTCACAGTTGCCCTCCAGCATCATTTGATGGCTGACACAGCTGCACAGACCCTTGGAGATGGATTTTTAGCAGCACCGAGTGCATAGGTATTTTTATACAAGGTTTCAGGACATATTGCTTGGGAAATCTGCTGGAAGGTGAGGCAAGAAGGGTGGGGATATGGGACAAACTCTGATCTCTTCTCTCTTCCCCTGCAGAACAACCATCACATAAGAAAAAGGGGCACCTAGTGGAAGTCGTTTTTATGAAAAAATGATAGAAGAGTAGACAAGAAGGGGACATTTTGAAAGGGGGTGGGAATGGGTATTCTTGATGGTACAATTATTTTATAAAGAAAATAAAATCTTATACTTGTAAGTTTCTGTGTGTTTGCAATCAATGCACACATTGGCAAATGCCTTGTGGCTGTCGGGGATGTGTGGTTGTCCCTTGAGGAGGGTGTGGGAAACGGTTTGTGTGTGCTGTGGGCAGGGGAGTTCCAGCTATGAGGGCCATCCCATGGTGTACAGCATGAAATTTCAATGTTGGGGTGTTGGGCATAGCTGTGGCTGTGATAATGAGACTGCTTACAACTTTTGGGAGTGTACAAAGTAATACACTGTAATTTACAAAAATGTAATTCATGGTTTGGGCATAGGAGTGTTCTGATGAGTGGACAATAATGTCCGCTGATGGCATTTGTAAAAAGCAGGAGGTGCTAGGAGATATTCCAAATCTGGTATTGGTAATTTAATCTTGAGATATGGCTAGGCAGATGAGATCAGGAAACAGTGAGAGGGTGGGGACCCCTAGGTGTGGAAGTGTCAGGAGGACCAAGTAAGACAGGGGTCAGCAGCGTTGAGTTGGATGCCAAAAGGTACCCAGCAGAACCCGAAGTCAGGGACTGTTTTTGAATCTGTGTAGCTGAGCAAACCCCATTTTTCAGTGCTGAGGGAGATGCCTGCAAAAAAACGGTGCTGTGTGGTAGAGATCAAGAAACAGTGAGAGGGGGAGACCAGGGTCTAGCAGTGTCAGGAGCAATGATTAAGACACAGGTTAGCAGTGTCAAACTGGACACCAGCAGTACACAGCGGCCACCAGATGGTCTATGTTTTTTCACTGAGCAATGCCAATAGTTTTCCCACAGAGGAGTTTCCATTAAAAATTGGGGGCTTGTGCTCCAGGATGCCTGGCATATTGCAAGCAAACCAATCTTTGACACACCAACACACATCATAGCTATCACTAGAGTAAATGTCAAGATGACCAACAGAAACAGGTTTAAACAAAGAACTTTTAATTTAACTAATGAACTTATTGAGATTGAAGGATTGATCCATTAAGTGAAGATTGAACTGTGTCAGACTCTGCAGCTATACCTGCTGTATAAAGTAGTCATTACACAAGAAACCTGCCAACTAAAACTGGAAATTACATGAAAGTACCAGTGAACTGCAGTGGCACCTGTTGGGCCAAGGGGCATCAGAACATGTAAACTGGCAAGTTGACCTGTATGTGACATGTACATGTGACAGATTTGCCACAATAAAACTAAATTTCACAGATCAATTTGCTATGATAAAACTAAAATACATAAAATGTGGTCTAAGCTGCCATGCTCAAAGAAAATCTGATCAAAAAAATCATGCATATATACATGGTGACCAGGGGTTTTCAACCTGTTTTAGTTTAAGTACCCCCCGGTGGCCAAATGCCAAGTGGGGGGGGGAAATGCCAAGGGGGGGGGGGGGGCAAGGGTAGTGTGTGGCCAAGGTGGGGGGGAATAGCACACGGCCACATGCCAAGTGGGGGAGGGGGTAGTGCATGGCCTACCGCCAAGCGTAGAGTGGGGGTTCACATGCAGCCAGACACAGTGCAGGGAGGTAGGGACAGCATGTGGGCAGGTGGGGTGGAGTGCTGTTGCCTCCCAGGAGCAGGGCCAGGGAGAAGCAGGAAAGCTCACCGGGCTGGGGTGAGGGCAGTGGCACCCCTCTGTGGGGTGGGGAAGCTCACCAGGCTGATGTGTGGTGGCAGCGGCTGCCACCTGCAAAGTTCCCCAGACCACAGAGGGGTGCTGCTGCCCTTGCCTACCTCAGCCCTGCCCCTAGGAGGTGGCAGCACTCTTTTCCCACCTGCCCACACATACCTCTAGGACCAGTCCAAGTACCCCCAGAGGTATATGTACCCCTGGTTGACAAGCCCTGTGCTAGACAAATAGTAATTTTTCATCACTTTTCATCACTTTTTTTCCGCTGATATGGTCAATGTGAAATTCTAAGCACTATAATATCTGTACCTCTACTTGCTTATAATGCTGTTCTTTCTCAAACCTTCTACCCAAGCAGATGTCCTCATATCTCCTCTTCATTGTCCTAAGATATCATCAGTCATGAAGTTTTTGTATAAGAGCCAGAGAAAAAAATAAAAAAATGTTCCCCTCATTCAGCGCCTCCAGCCTCTCTAGTCATGCTTTGGTTAATTCCTGCAAACAGAAATTGGCAAACTCACCAAATTAGTTCATTGTTTCAAGTGTTTGTGCATGAAAAAGAAGAAAGGAAAAGATCCAAAAGCATATTGCCAGAGTCTGTGTACAGACTATCAGGTACCTGACTGTCACCACAAACTGTGAATAGATTATAAACAAACAATTCTAACCCACAGGACAAAAAAACCTGGTATGTGAACCTTTTGGTGCAGGAATTATGTGTCTCTGTAGAGTGAGGTAATTACCCATGTGAGTGGGAAGGCAGAAGGCAAAGTAGATAAGCACTGCAGATGTAAATGTTTTTTTAAAAACTTGTTTAAATAATTATCCATTTCACCTCCTCTAATGTTATCAGTTAAATGGTTAACCAATAACCCAGCAGCTCAGACATGGTTGCTCCTGGGAGCCATTTTCTGGGGCCTTTTGACATGGGGAGGAAGGTGGTGGCAAGCCAGTCAGACAACACAGCTGACATGAAGCCCCCAGCTATAGGGGACTTCATGTGGGATGAAGTACCTATGAACAAGCAGCTAATTGCTTAATTGACAAGTCATTAGGCTGCCCACTGTTTTCCTCTTTAACCTCATAGGCTATGGGTACTAGTCTCCTCTCACCTCTCGCCCTCCCCTCCTCTTTGGTCCTCCTTCCCTCCCTCCCTTCTGCTTGTCCTGCTGGTTCTTGCTGGGGCACCACAGAGCTTCCCTGCCCCTCCTCCCCTGCTGAACTGCACTGAGCACTGCGCTAAATGACAACTGGTAAGCTAACTGGTTATCTGGGTTTATCTGTTAAATTAATTGTTTAGCCTTTCACATCCCTAATAAGCACCTTTGTATTCTGATCACTCTCTACACTTTATATTCCACTCTACTATATACTATACTTTATTAATCACTCTGGGACAAGGGGCTTGACTAGACCGGTTTCATTCAGTGTCCATTTTTTAACTCTAAATGTATGTACAGGTATTATATTTAGGTTGTCTTAACCAGGGTCATGTGTTAAAAGGCCTTAAATCACCCAAAAACTGGCATGCCTGATCTAAGTTAGGTGCACCTGAGGAGGTGCACTAACTTAGATAGAGATCAGGTTAACCTGACCTAGGAAGGAGTTTACCCAGTCTCCCAAACACTTGCAAACATGTGCAGTACAACCCTGGGTCTGGGAAAGCCCAGCCACTTGACCCAGCCCTGAGGCTGCGCTATTTCCACCCTCTCCCCATCCCACCAGCTGCATTCCCTACCCCAAACTATTTACTTTGGGTTCCCCATGTGGTTCCTGAGAGTAGTGAACAGCTCTACCACCCTAAGCTACTAATCATGAATCTTAAGGTTTCCACACAGCTGACATCTACAATGATAGGTGCATGTATAGAAAATACAGTTGTGGTGGTTAAGATAGATATTTTAAAAATTATTGGAAATAAGGTCATTTGGGAGCCTATCTTGCACTCTTCAGAGATAAATCTAAATGCAAACCTTGTTATGTTTGAGTAGATTTAGAAAATGTTAAAGCAAGAGTCAAGATGCAAGTATATAAAATGTTTTGCAAGTGATGCTTCTCCTAAATATACTACAATGTGTGAAAAAAGTCATACCTAAATTCTCCCTTAAAAGCCAAATTCCTTATGGATATCTTAAAATTATTTCTGCATGCATCTCTAAAGGCAGCACAGGAACATACTTTTTGAGGACCTGTTTATTGATAATTGTGGTGAGCCAGTAGGGGGTGCTCCTGTGCTGAGCCACCCACCTCACTGTGCCCAACCACCTTCCAGGCTCCAAGTGCCTCCCTGGGGGTGCCTCACGTCTGGCCGACCCCATTCCTGAAGTGCACCCACTAGCCTGGGGGTAGCGCCACCACCACCCAGGGTCTGGCCTGATCTTGGCACTGTGCCCCCTGGGAAACGCAGGCCTAGTAGCCCTCAAGGGTTCAAGAACTTCAAGAACTTGGGGTGCTTCCCTCAGACTGAAGCACAAATAGTGGTTTCCCTTAGCCAGTTGAACCAAGGGGACCCCAAGGCATAATCTAGCCCCTCTCCCAATAAGTATCCCATGCTAGGTATAAAGGAGAACTTTATTGGTTACAAGCAGTAGGTTTGGAATAGGGTGCAGAGTAAAGCAATATCAGAGAAATCCTAGAGAGCAAATTGGCATGGCTGGGTAGCCTTTGATCACACATCTGCAAGCTATATATCTAGTTGGATCTCAGGTAGTTTACTCACTCTCCTTATTCAGGTAGCTTACTCACTCTCAGGTCCTTACTTACTTTCCATCCAGAGGCAGGTGGAGATTCCCTCTGGAGGCAGGCAGTTCATTGATCATGAATTTCAAGAGAGAGAGTCCGGTTCTTCTTGTTCTGAGTTGTCATCATGGCTACTACCCCTTCTCCTGGGCAGTCCTTATCTTATATAGCTCTTATGCCCTCATCTACCTGGTCCAATGGAGACCAGCACCTGTTGGCTGCCAGCCAAACAATTTGAAATGCATCACTGGTTGCTGGGCAGACTGGCAGGGTCTCTAGCCCCCTCCCAGGTTGGCATTGCTTAAAACAATAGGAAGCATAAGCCCCTCACCCAGGTATGTGATGCCAGCCACGTAGCCAGAGGGAGCAGGTTTCCCCCCTCCCTCAGAAATGTATCCAACTCAGGTTACCTAAAGAGTTGGGATGTCTGCCCTCTGCAGGGCCCATGTTAACCAAATTGCCACAAAGCAGAGTTTTTGGGGAGAGAAAGAGGTGGCATTCTGCCAGAGTAATATCCTTATTTGTGGAATTTCACAGTCTCCAACCCTTGCCAAGGTTGTACAACTTTGTAGCCTTTTAATAAATGTTTTACCTTGCAGAGAAACTGACTTGTAATGTAAGGTTCCCTATCTTCCATCCTACTTCATCTTTGCAGCATCTTTGATACTATAAGTATCTTCAAGGATAAGGCCAGGGGGGAAATGCTGATAAACCAGAATGGCATCAAGGACCAGTATTTTTTTAATGTCCCACCTGTCCTTTGATAGGATGGTGTGTTTGTGTGAACATAGACTTTCTAATAAAATCATACAGCTCCCTCCTGTGTAGGAGTTAGTATCTGTGAACAGAGGCAAACTGTGTATTGTATAGATACTTTTTATCCACTCAAGCATTTGTTCTTAATGGTTTGGTTTCTTTGTAGTTTATTTATTCGGGATTGTGGGATAGGATACTATATTCCTTTCCAGTGTAACAACAAAGATGAGAATTAACATGAGTCCTGCTATGCATTCATCTCTTGGAGTCTTTCTAGAGTTAGACAGGGTAGAAGCTGCAAATTTCTTTTACTTCTCTGCTGTAAATTTACATATAAATTGATGAGTTTTGAAGTCCATAATTTATTTTGTTCTAGTTTAACCTGACAGAGCTCCAAAGTTTGAGTTTTGGTTATGAATATTTATTACTGTGAGGCTGCAATGTTCTTTCCTACTACAATGTCTTCTCTGTGTGTGAGATGTTCTGTATTCATTAAACCCTTCTGTGAAGCAGCCTCTGACAGTGTATTCATTTACAGTTTCATCTTAGGCTTGTTGTTTCATTTACCAACAGACAGACACCTCACTATTTGCCTAACTTGAGGACTATTTCTCTGTTCCTTGGAAACCTCTCTCAGGAACTCCATAATCATTTATCTGAGGAAAAATTAGCTCCAGCTGAGTGAAATTCTGCTTAAGGCACTGACACAGAATATGTTGTTCTTTCTTAAAGAATGGCTTTTTGGTTGTGTGTGATTTAGTTCATTTAACACATTTTTCAATTAAGATTGTTACCTTTATGCAGCAGGAAAAGGGCCAAGGGAACCCAATAGAAAACGCAATACAGCAGGCAGGTGGGTGGAGTCTCCATGAAGACTCCATGATGACAGGTAGGGTGTTCTTAGCTGGGCATATGGGATGGGCTGGGGCCATGGGAGAGTGGGCAGCGGAGTCTAGGAGCAGGACAGGTGGGCAGGGCTGGGTCAGAGACTGGGGACAGGATTACAGGGTGGTGACAGTGTGGGACTGAGGGCCAGGGACCAGGACCTGGGGCAGAGCCACAATCTGTTCCTCATATGGTCCTGTGCCAGGCACTGGTTTCATGGGCATGTATGGGTAGGGAGCAGGTTGTGGCTCCACCCCAGGCCCCAGCCCCATGCTGTCACAACCTTATGATCCTGGCCCCAGTTCTGGTGCAGCCCACCCATCCTGCTCCCAGGCACCAATCCCCACCTGCCCATGGCCCCATTTCATCCACCTGGATAAGCACATAAGGGTCCTGGGGGTCCGCCATGGACACCTTACCCAACAACTCAGTCTGGGACCCCAAGGGCCAGATAGAATGAGTTTCTCCCCCCTCACCCAGCCCAGCCTAGCCTGAAACAGCTCACCAAAATTCCTGATGTGGCCCCAGCCCAAATAATTTCCCTCTCCTCTTCTAGATCATACTGGGTGCATCTACACAAGATGCTTTACTGTGCAGTAGAGCAAATTACTGTGCAGTAAGTGACAGCATCTACATGTGCAGATGCTTACTGTGCAGTAAATTGGTTTAGTCTTGAGTAAATTTGCTACCTGCAAATACAAGTAAGAAATTAACCCTTGAGTAGTTACTGAGAAATAGCGCATGTGTAGACACTGACTGGGAATAAATTCAGCTAGGTGGGCACAGTCCTTTCACACACCAAGGAATTCATTGATGCTGGTGGCTATGTTGTCCTCATCTGTGGGGGGGCAGGGATGTGTAACACAGCCACAGGTAGCCCTCCAGGGAGAGGCAGAGGTTGTGGGACAGCATTGGCTTGCCTTCTACACCATCCAAAACCCGGTGGTCCTCCTCCATGGCCTCCATTGCCTGGGCCCCCGGGAAAGCCTACCACTCCTTGGCCTTCACGTACCTGTCCTCCTGGTCCTCCCAGTCCCTCCCACTGGTCTGTTTCCTCATCATGCCAGTGCCTTGCCTCCTTGCACTGGTCCCTCAACTCTTTGCAGACAACATCCTTCTCCCACCAGGCCCGCGAATCCACCAGGTGCTCCTTGGCCACCATGACCAGCAACCTAGTCTGATCCTGGATTTTGCACTGCTGGAGCTGGTGCATACATAGAGCTTGGCTCTGCCCAAGGCTGGCAGTGGCCTTGATGGTACATCCCAGCTGCCAACTCGTGCCTCTCCCCCATGTGCAGCTGCAGGCCCTACAGAGACAGGAGAAAGACCTTATTTGTGAGAGTTTGCAACATTTCTGAGATAACAGCCAAAGGGCTGTGATCTACTTGGTCTCAGATCATGGGTCATGCTTGCACAGATGCCCATGGACCATGGTAAATCAGCTGGGCAGGCCCTGACCCAGGCAGCTGCCAGATGAGCAACCTGCTCCCACTCACTCTGCAGGGGCAGCTGGGTTGCTGGGAGCTGGCCGCAGGCAGCCTGCCTCTCCTGCCCTATTCCCAGACAGTTCAGTCAGAATATAATAAGATTTGTCAGAACTTAATACAGCAGTCTAAATTTCAGAAGACCAGTCACAAAACCAAAGATAGCTTGTTAATGCTAAATAATTGTTGCTTTCATTCTCATGGGATGGCACAGATTGATTACCTTCCAGCTCAGCATCATAGGGGTATATGCTTTAAATCTGCTTCTGATTAAAACTTTCATCTTAATCCATATCCGACTGTGGTATAAAAAAAAAAAGCAAAGGCCTTAAACTTTGATCGAAAAAGGTTGTAAAGATAAAACAAAAGTCGTTGTGTAAAAGTGTGGGCTAGGAAAAGAGAAAGAATGTCTGGCCTTGTAGTAATCAGCGGTTACTGAGACAGCAAGAAAAGAGTGTTTTGTAACAAAGAAATGAAAATAATGTTTTTGTAACTGTTACTGCAGCTAGGTTTCTAAAAAATTTCACTATATGTTCATGTAAATTGTAGGTGGCTGTTAAAAAGGTATATAAGTCTTTTGCTTTAACGTTTAGAGAGGGAGCCCCTCCAAGTGCATGGTGAATCCATGTCACTTTGGGCCCCTCCTACAGCTGTAGCGCTATCCAAATAAAGCTTCTGCTGACCTGACCCAAAAGTTTGCTGCATGTGTTTTCCACGACACTATACTAAATAATCCATATCTTAATCCTAAATTAATCTACCTGTTTTCTTTCCTTCAAGAAAGACATATTATCCCTAGCGCCCCCCGGGATAACAAGGAATAACGGCCACAAGTTGTTGGAGAGTAGGTTTAGATTAGATATCCGTAAGAACTACTTTACAGTTAAGGCGGCTAGGATCTGGAACCAACTTCCAAGGGAAGTGGTGCTGGCTCCTAACCTGGGGGGCTTTAAGAAGCGGCTTGATGCCTACCTGGCTGGGGTCATTTGAGCCCAGTTTTCTTCCTGTTCAGGCAGGGTGTCGGACTTGAAGATCTGCAAGGTCCCTTCCAACTCTACTTCTATGATTCTGTGATTCTATGAAGTAATATCTAAAGTAGTTTACAGCCCATTTTATAGCTAGGCATTCCCTCTCAATGGTGGAGTACTGGTTTCCACATCATTTAATTTTTGGCTAGCAAAGGCAATTGGGTGCTCTGCGCCTCCTTGTTCTCGGCACAGCACCTCGGACGCATCCATCTGCAAGGTGAAAGGTTTAGAAAAATCGGGTGTTACAACGACCACCTCACTGCACAAATCTCCCTTAACCTCTTCAAAACCCCTTTTCATCTCGGGGGGTGCAACAGATAGGGCCTTGTACTTTCCACTGGATGGCATCCATCAGAGCCGTGCTTTTTTCCACAAAGCATGGAATGCATCTCCTAAAATAGTTCGCCTCAATCCTTCTCACACCACTGATGGGGAATAGGCCTCCACCTCTCACATACCACGATCCCCTTCGGTGTGTGGATGTCATGTTGGATTCCTTGGCCCTGGCCAGGTTTTTTGTCGAACACCTCACCGAATTTGCCCACCAACCTCCTCAACTGGTCCCGCTGCTGGGTATTAAGCTTGGAGCCATATGCCAGTTGCCCCTCTAGTTCTTGCCCTTCTGGAGGTTCCCCGGTCTCAGGTCCCAATTCCTCCTGAGGATCTTCTGGACTCAACAGCCAACCCTCTGGTTCTTACCACTCCTTCAACAAGTTGACACGATAGATTTGGCACTCCTTTCTATGCCCGGGGCAATGTACTTCATAATCAACAGGCCCTGCCTGCCACACGATCTCAAATGGGCCTTGCCATTGTGTTTATAGTTATCAGCGGCAGTGGGGAGTAGCACCAGGACCTTATCCCTGATACAGCAATTCCTAGTACGGGTCCCTTTGTCATACTCTTGTTGCTTCTTCAGGGCCTTGGCCAAATGCTCCTTAGCCAGTTGTCTGGCTTTCATGAGTAGTTCTATCATTTCTTGTTGGTAGCATCACACCCCAACTCTGGGTTGTCCTGCACTTTTCCATTCCTCTCTTATCCCTTGTAACAGCCCTTGCGGCTTATGGCCATATATCAATTCAAATAGGGACAGCCTCAGGGATACCTGCGGGGTGCCTCTTAGCGCAAAAAGGAGGGGTATCAGGATCAAGTCCCACCTCCTCGGCTCCTCCTGGGTGCATCAGTGCAATAGTCATTTAATCATGCCATTTAGGCATTCTACCAGCCCATATGTTTGTGGGTGATACACCAAGGTGCAGAGTTGCCAAAGCCTCAACAGCTGACACATAGCCTGGATGACCCCGGACATAAAATTCATCCCCTGATCAGTAATTATTTCTCTTGGAACTCCCACCCAGGACACCCATTTCAACAACTCTTCCGCAATTTGTACAGCCGTCGCCGACCTCAATGGTAGTGCGTCAGGGTAGCGTGTAGCATAATCAATGATCACCAAAATATACTGGTGCCTGGCGCTACTCTTTGTTAGGGGTCCTACTATATCTAGCACTATTCTGTCGAAGGGAGCTTCGATGAATGGCGTCAGTTGCAGCAGCACCCATGGGGGCCATCTCTCTTGAACTCATTGACATTCTGGACAGGCCTCACAACACTGCATGATGTCCTCCCTCATCCCTGGCCAAAAAAAACACTGCCCTATCTGGGACACTGTCTTGTCTGCCGCAAGGTGGCCACCCATCGGGCTAGTATGCACCAACCTCCACACCCTCTTGAGAAACCTCCTAGGGACTACTAGCTGCCAGGTCCACTCTCCTTGGACCGGGCACTTTTTTGTCAGTATAACAGACCCTATATATCAAAAAATATGCTTCACTTATGTCCATTCCAGGTTGAATGATTTCTTTCTCTACCCACATGACCTCTGTCTCCCAGATCTTCCAGAGGTCATCATCTTCTTGGGCCATTCAAAAGCATCCGCCCTCAGCTCCTGTCTCAAGGCTAACCCACCCATCCTCATCAGATGATGCTGAATCCTCAGCTATCCAGCCTTCCCCGTGGGGCCGTCTTTTACGCCTTATCTCCTCTACACGCACCTCCTCCAATACCTCATAGAGAGGTGGCCACTCCCTCCTCACAATCATCTGACCATTTAATTCTGGGGCTAGCCCAATGCACAGTTTACCCTTGTGACCAGTGATTCTCATGTCCATGAAGCCCCTTTTGTATAAGTCCGTCTCACCATGTATACACCGCATCCTGACCAGTGGGCACCAATTGATAACACTCTCTGGGATCGTCCCTGCCTATATTAGTGTCTGAGAACAACCGGTGTCCAGGGTGGCCTGGAGTGGCCGGCCCGCCACCCATGTAGTTACCATAGGATGGTCCAAGCCCTCTACTTCCTCACTGCATCGAAAACTGTAGTCTATTTCCTCAATGGGTTCATGGGCATCATGTTGTCCCTTCAACTCCGTAACCTCCCCTGCAGGTTTCCATCTGTCTGTGGCCCCCATCTGTCTGTGGCAACATGCCCCATCTTGCCACACCAATAGCAAATGATGCCTTACCTCACCTGATGCATGGGCCCCCGCCGGGGCTAATCCTCCTTCTTAGGGGTAGGCCCCACACTTCTATGGTACCTTTCTTTGAGCAATTCTCCCTCAGAGGCAGCAACGGGTCCACCGGTGGCTCCTTGGACCCATGCTGGCCCAGTATTCCCTCCATACTCCCTTCCTGAGCAAGTCACCAAGCCTCCTCCTGCTCTGCGCCATCCAGCTGCTCTGATCCTTGTGGGCCAGCCAGGGATTCCGGTCCCCCTGGCTCCCTTTTGGGTGAGCCTTTCCTGTCAGCTCTGGCTGCCTGCCCATCCAATCACTCTTGGCACGCTTTTATAAAGCATGCCCAGGCAGACACGGGAGCTGTTTCTGGCTCCTCCTGGCTCTGCTGCGGGTTTCACTTTCACCTTGAACAGCTGCCGCTTCTCCCCTTCTCCCGGTAAGTTTTCCTTCCAGTATGCATAAGAAGAAAATAAATGAAAACAAGAAAGCATAAACTCAAGCCAAACAGACAAACTCCATGGCTAGGGAAAAGCCCAGTCTAGTGGCAGCTGGAGCAGTCCCTCCTACAACTACATTGTGAGTTACTTCAACTACCTTGTTGCAGTGTTAATGTTTTTCTTATTCTTATGCAATAGAATAACTTTTTAAAAAGTAAAAGTTCAGTCTCAATCTATTTTTAAAAATGATAAATGAAAAATGATAAATTTCCAAACTGGAGATTGGAATGAAGCTGTTACGTCTCAGCTCTGTATTCTTGGGCAATCGGGGCACAGGATACAGTCTGTCTGACTCACAAAGGACTCACCCCCTCCCCCTCCCCTCCTCTACCTAAACGAAACTGATTAAGATGCAGTGAGAGACGCACCTAAGACCCTCACCAGATAAGGGTGACAAGAGTGAATCAACTGCCCTAGGTCTCATTTACATGAGAGATGGAAAACAGAAAGCCTGAAGCAGAGACTGCAGTGAATTCTGGGACCAGAGAAGCAGGAGAGCGCTGCATGATGGGGAATCTGTGCTTCCAATGTTAATCAACCCATGTTCTCACACACCCAGCTCAGCATTTATCAGACCAGTTCTAATCTGGATTTGCTAAGGACTTTTCCCCCCCCCGACACACACACACAGCTCTAAGTTTAATAGGCATCTCGGGCCGTACATTCCCCGGTCCCACTATGGGAGGCCTATTTAAACTTGATTGACTAAAACTCGGTTGCCGGGTTAGGGAATGCTGAGGCAAGAGACCGAGTCAGAGGGGGTATGGGCAACATTTGAACAATGGTTAAGGGTTCATCACAGCATCCAGCCTGCTGGAGCCCTAATCCCAGGTGTTGTCATATCTTTCCCGAGACGACTGGTGGGAGTCCTCTCCACAAAAGGTTATGAGCACCCCAATAATTGCTTTAAGTCTGTTAAAAGACTATAGTAAGATCTGGAAAAGTCATGCTAAGCTGAGGCTTGTGCACAACAAGTAAAAATCCAAAATCCTGATGCTGCAAGCTATCTATTGTTCCTGAAGAAACCATGAGATATCCCATCAGTATATCTGCCACCCATAGGAATTTCAAGCTGGCTCCCAAGTATTTGGGTTACTCCCTAATCTTAAGTGTTTCCTGATTATCAATCAGTTTCCTGAGATGGTCCAAACCAGATAACCCCTTGTCAATAGAAAAGACAATGATTTACACTACTGAGGGTGCTTCGAAGCAGCTAAACTGAGGGTATAAAAATCTGTAAGTGTGTGTGCTGCTAGAGGGAGAAGAGGAAGAGGAAAAGGAAGGAAAAGAAGTAGAAGCAGGAGGAAAGAAGGAGAAGAAGAAAACCCCTGTGCTGACACCATCCCCTGTCGTTCTTGGGACGCTGGAAGAACAGATCATCTCTCCCTTCAAGGACTGTGCTACAGACTGTGCCTGTCAGCTTTGCAGCCTGAGTACCGTGGACTAGGTGAGATCCCAGCGTTCTCTGTCTTCTTTCTAGGCATAAACTTCTGAACCTGAACTGTATCAGTTAAGCTTGAGCTAAGTTTCCCCAAATACTTAGTGAAACCAGGGTAGTATTGTCATTGTTGGTGTTTGTTTTTCTTTTGCATGTCTATTACTACTAGTACTATTATATATTTCATATGCTTAGCAATAAATAACTTTTATAGTCAAACTGGTAGTAATTGGGTATATTTTTCCTTCTCTGCTTCTCTTTCCTCCCGTGCTCTGCAGCAACGCTTCTTTTACCTATGCTAAAGATCCCTGTGAAGCCCAAATTATTGTGGGGTCTGCTCATCAAGAGGCCAAAGATTGGGACGTGCTGAGTTTGAAACACATAAGGGGATCAGCTTGTACAGGCTGATTGACCCAGTTTGACTCAGACGTGCCCTTATGAACTGAATGCTGGCCCATGAGGGTGTCAGCTGGACACCCAGCCGGATTCAGAGGGATTCTGTTTACCTGTGTGCTTGTGTCTGACTGCATTTTATTGTTGCTCTTATGAACTGATTCTTGGCATATGAGGGTGTCAGCCTGTCCATGCTGATCAGCCCGGCCAGGTCAGGCGTGTCACGTTAATTTGTGTGTGTTTGTGTGTATGACTGATTTGGTGACTGGAGGAACCCAGTCCCATTGAGATTGAGTCCTGCAAGATAGCTCCACTGGGGGTGAGGGCTTGCAGAAGGGAGAAATACAGCTCCGTATAGTAACACAAGCAGCACATTGACAGAATCACCAAGACCCTAGAAACTATCCCTAATAAATGAGCACACCCCAAAGTAATGGGCAAATTTGGTAACAAAGCTGAGAGTCTTATAAAATTGCTATCTTCTATACTTGACACAGTCTCCATGTTTAAAATTCTTCTGAAAGAAAACACTTCTGTGAAGAGTTTCATCACTTCTGCTCAGACTCAATACTTGAGAAGCTCACAGAACATTCCTACAGTTTCCTTAGACAGACGATTGTATATATCTCATTTAGTTCATTCTCAATTCCAAGCAGATCACTGCTGTGGAATAAACCATGCTTTGGTATTCTTACATTTGGCCACAACAGACAGTGTTGTATTACCTCACATGAATCTGGTGGCTTCTGTGTACAGCTGGCATCCAGTTTAGTGGTGCTGAACCCTGTCTTAATCATTACTCCTGACACTGCCAGAGCCTGGTCTCCCTCACACTGTTGATCTTAACCACACAGCACTGTTGGGTTGGGTTTTTTTTCAGGCATCTCCCTCAGAACTGAAAAATGGGGTTTGCTCAGCAACACAGATTCTAAAATGGTCCCCAACTTTATATTTCTTGGTAATGCTGTGGTGCAGTTTGACGCTGCTGACCCTTGTCTTACTTGGTCCTCCTGACTCTTCCAGACCTAGGCATCCCTCTCACTATTTCTCATTCTTGCCCTCCCAGCTGTATCTCAAGATTAAATTTCCAATACCAGATTCGCAATATCTCCTTGCATCCCCTGCTTTGTACATACACCATCAAAATTAACATTGTCTGCTCATCAGAACATTCCTGTGCCCAAACCATGAATTAAGGCTTTGTAAATTACTATGTATTAAGGTGGCTAGTATTCGCTTTGGATTTGGATTCGGCCGATTCAAGGGACAGTGATTCAATTCAGTGATTCGAATCACTGTCCTGAATCGATTCAGCCAAATCTGATTTGGAGATTTGGCTGCTGCTGAATCAGCCAAATCTCCGAATCATGCAGGCCCCCACCCCCCACCCACTCTCCCAGCCCCACCTGGTCCCAGGTCCCTGCTCCTTGAAAAAAAGAAAACCTGCACTCACCAGCTGCTGCCAGGCAGGGGGTGATCCCCACTGCCCCATGCCATGTGGGGGGCTTTGCCATGAGCCCCGTGGCCCCCACCTACCCTCCCAACCCCCCCATGGCTGCCCTACCTGGCCCAGTTCCCAGCCCTTTAAAAAAAACAAAATACCCCAGACTCACCAGCTCCTGCCAGGTCAGGGGGTGATCCCTGCTGCCCCCTGCTTCCCCGTGTTGTGGGGAGGGGCTCTTCACAAACCCCCAGAAGCCCCAAGGCTACTGCAGGAGCTGGTGAGTCTAAGGTTTACTTTTTTTTTTTCTTAAAGGGCCGGAGTTGGGGTGGGCGGGGCAGCCTTGGGGGGGGGGCCAGGAGAACAGGGGGAGGTTGCAGGGCTCATGGCAGAGCCTCACCATGTGGTGTAGCGCAGTGGGGGGAAGTGAGGATTCCCTGCACTGGGCAAAAGCCAGTGAGTGGGGTTTTTTTTTAAAAAAAGGTCAGTGAACTGGGGCAGATGGGACAGCCATGGGGGGGCTAGGAGAGCAGGCAGGGGTCAGGAGTGCTGGAGGCCTGGAGGAGCAGGCAGGGGATGGGGTCTGGCAGGTGTCCCCCCATGGTCCCCTCCCCTCTCCTCCAGCCTCCCCTCCCCTGCCCCCTACTTACCAGCAGGCAGGAACTGCCCAAATCACTAAAG
Source organism: Alligator sinensis (assembly GCF_000455745.1). Taxonomy (NCBI): domain Eukaryota; kingdom Metazoa; phylum Chordata; order Crocodylia; family Alligatoridae; genus Alligator; species Alligator sinensis. The sequence goes on from NW_005842502.1 coordinate 363,162, forward strand.
TGCTCCAAATCTTTTCAGAATCAATTCGGAGAGTTTTGAATTGATTCAGACTTTTTGAATCAGATCCCCTGATTCAATTCAGATTCAGAGATTTGGCCACCGAATTGGGCTCAATCTCCTCTGAATTGAATCAGCACCTGAAGCTTCACACAGGCCTACTGTGTATTACTTTGTACACTCCCAACATTTTTAAGCAGTCCCAATATCACAGCCCCAGCCACAGCTATGCCCCACACCCCTGTGGGTGCCGAGTATAGCCGGAATGGGGCCGCGATGGAGTAGAATTAGGCACAAATGCGTACTGGTTGAATTGAAAAGAACTTTACTTACAAACTGACGTACAGGGACTTGCGTCGATGCACACAGTGTAGGCACTCTCCGTACAGGTTACAAAAACAAAGAAGAAACCGGGCGGCACACCAATGTTTCCGAGCATGCAGGGTACAGGGTACGTCGGGACAGTTGTCAACGGGGAGTGGTTGGTGGTTGATCAGGCCTCCAATTTTGCTCCAAGGTACACGAGGAACTCGTTCCCAACGTGCACGCGGAGTTCTCCGACTTGGACGGAAACTACCCAAGCTTTTATACAGCTAGTGAGCCAATTGCTAGCCGCTGGGTATGAATAATTTACGATGAGCCAATCGGTAGCATGCATCCAAACGGTGCAACTGCTAGTTTTGGAGGGAGCTGATCACTGCACCAAGGCTTTTCCCGCCGTAGTGAGGCACATCCCTTGCACCGAGTACTCGCATTGTGCTAAGAATTCTGCTGTGTCGAGGCACTTTTAATTACTAAGTACAGACAACCCCAACATTGAATTCCATGCTGTACACCATGGCACAGTCCTCATGGCTGAACCCCCCCCCCCCCCCCCACACACACACAGAGTACACACAAACCATTTCGCCCACTCCCTCGAGTCCCCATCCCCAACAGCTGATAGCCACAAGGCATTTACCAATACATGCATTGATTGCAAACACACAGACACTTACAAGAATAAGAATTTATTTTCTTTATAAATTAATTGTATCTTCAAAAACACCCATTCCCACCCCCTTTCAAAAATGTCCTCTTCTCATCTACTCAGTGCCACTAAAAAAACAACTCCGGGGGTCTGCGTGGCTACATCAGCCATTAAACGATGCACAGCTGGAGAGTAATTATGAGAGAGACATGCCAGTTAGCCAGACTTGCTCACACCTACCCTAACCTATTCTTTCATCATTGCCTTCCCTTATTACCATACCTCAATCCCCACTCTTCCCTGTATGAAAATCTTATTATGTGTTTATCTTCTTCCCCTAGCCCCTGCTCTGGTCCTCTCAGATGATGATCAGGGATTTGTAATTTCTGTTCCTGAGGCAAGTGTGGGATGATAAAGCCACACCACAGTGCATTTGTGAAACAGGATCACAGTGGATGGTGGGAGAATAACCACTGTGTGGGGTGGGTGGGCAGCATCGCCACTATGAGGATTCGATTTAAGGAGGATGTAGGGATCAGTGGGACAAGAATAGGAGTGGTAGTTGGTTGTTGGAAAATGGGGGTGTCCATATATTCTTGCTTCCTCCATGCATCTGACCTCCTTGCCATGGTCATTCAAAAGTGGGGTTCTGTGAACCCACTCAGAGACCTCAAATTGGATCAAGTTTATGCATAGTGCTCGTGCTCAGATAGACCACCACCACCACCACCCTACCCTTCTGTCGGTTATCAAGCCAGGCTAGCCCCAAACTGACTCAGTTGAACCCCCTTGTCTATCTCCAAAAATTGAAATATTTGCAGAGCATGTGTGGTCTTCAACTTTGCAAATGCACTCCGGTGGCTGGGGGGCAAAGGGACTTGGGTACTGCTCTTGTCCAGTTCAATGCTGCTAACTCCTGTGTTAATTGGTCCTTGTGACACTTCCAGGCCTAGGCATCTCTCTCACTGTTTCCTGATCTCTTCCACACATCACTGCCTTTGCAGGCATCTCACTCAGTGGTGAAAACTGGGGTCTGCACAGTGACATATTTGCCAGAAATACCCAACTTTGGGGTCATTGGTGTGCCCCAATGTTTAACATCGCCCCCAGATAAAGCATGCTTTAATGCAGTGGTTGTCAGCTGGGGGTATATGTACCCCTAGGGGTACTTAAAAAGGTCCTAGGGGGTATGCAGACCTAATGTGGGGTGGGACTCCAGACTGAGCCATAAGCACCTTAAGGGGGAGGTGCCCCTGGATCTGTGCAGGGCAGGGCAGGATGCCACTGCGGGTTGAAGCCAGGGCTGTGCCAGGCTCTTCCTGTCAGGGTCTGAGCTGGCCTGCACTTGAGGTGTATGGAGACAGCGTTGAGAGGGGGCTACAGGAGGGGCTGCAGCCACCCCAAAATTTACCACAGCCCCCACAATAGCCTCCTCCCAGCGCTGCCGCCACCTGCCCCCAGAACACCCCAGCCCAGCTCCTGCCAGGAACAGCCCAGCACTGGCCCCAGCCTGCAGATGCAGCCCACCCTGCCCTACATGCAGATTTGGGGGCACACACCCCCTGTGACCTCCCAGGGGTGTACACAGCAGTGAGGGCCAGGGCAGAGTGTGGGTTCATTTTGGGGGTGGGGGGAGAGGGGTGGTGGCTCCTGCCACTGCACACACCTCAGGAGGGGTGGGGTGTGTGACCCCAGATCTGCATGGGGCAGGATGTGCTGGGGCTGGGGCTGCACCAGGCTCTTCCCAGTGGGGGCTGGGCCAGGCTGTGCTGGGGGCAGGCGGTGGCAGTGCTGGGATGAAGCTGGGGGGGGGGGGCTGCAGCCACTTCACAATTCACTGTAGCCCACCAACTCCCCTCCCAGTGCCACCACCACCTGCCCCCAGCACAGCCCAGCCCCAGCCCACAGAGGCAGACTGCCCTCCCCTATGCAGATCTGGGGGTACACATCCCCCATGCCCTCCCAGGGGTGCATGCAACTGCAGGAGCTGCCCCCCACGTGGCTCAGTCCTGTGCCCCACCCAAGCTGGGCAGCCCCTGCCCCAGCCCCGTTCCCTCCCCCACCACTGGACGTGCCCACCCTTGCCCCATGCGCAGATCTGGGGGCACATGCCCCCATGCTTTCCTGGAGTGTGTGCACCAGCGGGAGCCACCACCCCTTCCCCACGCCCCCCAGACAAGCCACTCAGGGCTCTACCCTGCACTCTGCCCTGGCTGTCCAGCCCCAGCCCCATTCCCTCCCTCACCACAGGGGCCTCAATTTGCCCCGCCCCCCTTTAAAAAGAGAAAAAGTATATAAAGGAGTACCTGAGCTGGAACTTTGAGAGCGAGGGGGTACACTTGTTTAAAAAGGTAAAAACCCCTGCCTTAATGGGTCTTCTTGGCACCTGCTGACTTATGAACCCTACTCAGTTTCTCCTCTCTGCCGGCCAGCACCCTGTGTTTGCACGCAGGTCTCATTACTGAGAAATGAGGTGTTCAGCATTACACATTTGCAATTGCTAACCCTAGTTTTGGGTCCACAGAGTCCCACCAAGTATACAGTTGCATGCAAGCAGGGCATGCTTTAATGGTTCCTGTACATGCCAGACCTCAGGGCTACCCAGCACACTTTCTGTGCAAAATGGTCCCCCATTGCTGAGAAATGGGGTGTGCTCAGCATTAGACTTTCATACTCAAGACCCAACTTTCAGGTCCCCAAGATACCCCAAAGTGTAAAGTTGCCTGCAGGCAAAGTAAGCCTTAATGCCTCCCCTTGACATTGTTGAACCTAGCCATCCCTGTCACTATTTCCTCACCTGACCTGGCCAGGACTTGCCTGAACCAGCCTGCCCCAAAAATTAACTCAGTGAACATAGACTTCATAGATTTGATAGATTTAATATACATTAGAGCTGGAAGGGAACTCACGAGATCATCAGGTCCAGCCCCCTGCCCAAAGGGCAGGAAGTCAGCTAGGATCAGATGTTCCGACCCCAGAACATTTCATTCGGGCACCAAAACCACATACTTTCTGTACCACATCTCTGTTCTTGAAAGTTTCTACAGGCACTAGGGTGATTGCAGGGTTTCTGGACATCTGCCTACCCTGCACCCCTTTTTGCAAACAGGTCCATCATCACTGAAAACTGGGGTGGGCACATTGACACACAAATGCTACCGGTCATCATGTTTAGGGTCTGCTGTGTACCCCAAAGTGGAAATTTCCCTGCAGGCAGAGCCTGCCTTAGTGGATCCTCTTCACACATCCTGACCTAGTAATACTTCTCACTTTCTTCTCCTCTCTGCTGACTTGTGTTTGCAAGCAGATCCGCCATGGCTGAGAAATGGGGTCCACTCAACGCTACACATTTGCACTTGGTATCCAACTTTTGGGTTCCCAGGGTACCTTAAAGTGTACAGTTGCATGCAGGCAGGGCATGCCTTAATGGGTCCTGTACACACCAGACTCATGGCCATCCAGCACCCTATGTTTGCAAGCACATCCCCCATCACTGAGAAATGGGGTGCACTCAGCATTAGACATTTACGCTTGGTCCCTGACATTCATGGGGAGAGGGGTGGCGAGTGGTTGGATGCAGAGCAGAGTGGGGGATATTAGTGCAGGGCTGGCTGGGGTGCAGTGGTGGCACTGGCAACACTAAAATGCCCCTGGTGGCCCCTGGTATGTCGGCACCCCTAGGCATGAGCCTACTTTGCCTATGGGTAATCCAGCCCTGTGTGAAGCAGGGCTCTGCTTCTTGCTCTGCAAACTGTGAGCCAGTCAAATTGTGGCTGAAGGGGTGTACTTGCCAGGTGCAACCCATAGCCAACCTAGTCAGAATTTGGGGTATGTACCACCAAGTTGACTGCTGAGTGACCCAAAAGTTTGGCTGTTGAAGGCAAGCCACGGCAAAACAGGGGACCCCCATATGCAAGGCAGGGCTCTGCTCCTCACTCTGCAAACTGTGAGCCAGTCGAATTGTGGCTGAAGGGGTGTGCTTGCCTTGTGCAACTGATAGGTAGCCTTCTCTGAATTCAGGGGCCGCACACAAAGGATGTCTGGTCAGCAACACACAAGTTTGGTTGGTGAGGGGATGGAAAAGGGAGTGCTGCAGTAGGCATCAGACACCCAACATATTCAAAGCAGGACCTTTGAGAGTAACATGTTCTTTGGTGGATAGGAATTGACATGTAAATAGCATGAATGTTATAATGTTAATGGGACTATACAACAGCCTAATGTAACCACGGCCTCCCTTAGCAGAACCAACTGTGCCTCTGTTCTCTGCTTGAAAAGAATATGGCTTTGTCAACTCCTAAAGGACTGAGCAAAGAACCTGTTGATCTTGCAGGATCTGGATATTTCTGAGCTGAGAACTGAGCTACTTGATTGAACACATTGCATGGTATGTTGAACCTCTTAATGGCACACTGTCTTAGGATTGCATCTTCAATGTGCACCATGGTGAAGGTACTTTAATGGTACTGGATTCATTTGAACAAGAGAAATTATTGGATCTGACTGGTGAGAATGCATAGTTATGATGACTTAGGTAGATCAGCAGTGGCTGGAGAAATTCAGAATGAGCAGGGGGGCAGCCTTCCACACAGTCAATATGCTGTTACCACACATTGAGCAACAGAAAACTGTGATGCAGCAGCCCATCACCCCAGAAAAGTGGGTGGTCATTGTTGGCTTCAAAATGGTATTTAAAGGCCTGTTTTGGGGGAAATTGGCTGATAGGTATAGATATATGCGTTATAATGGGTCAAGATGGGCAGCAGGGGTTAAATGAATTTCTAAGGAACTTGGGAAATACACACACAGCTTCTCATGGCCCTGAGAGCAGACGGGCTGTCCAGCACAACAAGGCCAATGGATGGACACACAGCCTGGGAACCAAAGAAGTATGTACCATATTGCCCCATAACACAAGATAAGTGATACCAGCAACAAGGCCTCAGGGAGCAGGGGGGCCTAAGTCCCAGGTTTGGGGGAACATATCAAATTAAGAAAAGGCCTGGAATGCTACGTGAATGTGTGACTACAGAAATACAACCAACCAGAGGTAGCCACAGATGAAGAGTCATCAGGAGTCATCAAGGAGGAAGGAGAATACAAAAGCAGATACAAGATTAACAAAAGGTCCCTCCCTTTGTCCTGTCCATCCCTGTTCCTTCACGTCCTTCCCTTTCATTCCTAAAATCCAGTGTCAACAGCCATGGCAATCATGAAACTGGCCACCCCAACAAGCCTCCACTTCATTGGAAACCAGTTTGGTGTGACTCCCTGTACAGCATGAATAGCAACACAAAATGTATGCAAGCTATGGGGTCCCCTGACACACTGAGCTACAGAAAACTGACCTGACGCTTCTTGGTGCAAGAGGTCACAGCAAACCAGTTCGTCTGCCTCAGTAACCCCAGGGAAGTTCTTGAAGGATTCAAGGTGATGGGACTCCCTAACTGCATGGGTAAATTCCCACCAGGAGTGAGAAAAAGCCTAAGATAGTACATGTGAACATGCTTAAACCACACTTTAATAGAAGTGATGTGGTATTTTGGATTTCCTCAGTCAAAGGATCACCTGAGGATCTGGAGGAGCCAGTCATGTATGGTGACTGGAACAGAGAGGCAGGAATAGAGGAACTCTACCTGCCGGATCATCTGCCCTCCCAGGACAAGGGCAAGCTCCTCACAGCACTCAAGGACTTTGAGACGGTGTTCTCCAAAAAGCCAGGTAAAATGAACCTGGCAGTACACTCTATAGACACAGACAGCCATCACCCTATTCAATCCAGACCTTACCCAGTTAATGCAAAGGCGATGCAAGAAATAAAGCGGGAGGTCACAGAGATGACAGAGTTAGGGGTAATCCGACCTTCCATGAGTCCCTGAGCCAGCCCAGTAGTACTTGTCCAGAAGCAGGATGGGTCCTGTGTAGACCACAGGAAGTTTAATGCTATTACTACCCTTGATGCTTACCCTATGCCCAGGTGTGGTGGAAATTTATTGGAGCCCTGGGAGATGCGGCAGGACACCGCACCAGCAGCCAATTGTGGCAAAAGTGAAACTGCAGTGGCTGGAGCCTCCATGGATGAAGATCAAAGGAAAAACCCACAGTGGAGTCAGGAAGAGCCAGGAACGGCTCCCGTGTCTGCCTGGGCGTGCTTTATGAAAGCGTGCTGAGGGCAATTGGCTGGGCAGGCACCTGGTGTCAAGACAAAAGGTCTGGCCAGAAGGAAGCTGGGGGGACTGGAAACAGTGTCCCTGGCCAGTCCTGAGGGGCCAGAGCACCCAAACAACCCTGTGGAGGAGACTTTGTGGCTCCCTCAGAAGGGGAACAGCAAGGGAATGCTAGGCCAGCGAGGGCCCAAGGAGTTGCTTACGGAGCCAGTGTGGATGGAGGGCGGCAGCTACAGAAACTGGGACAGTGGTGAACACAACAAGGACGGGACCCTGACCTGGATGACAGACAGCAGGTACCGACTCAGGGAGCAAATAATGTGTCAGGGAGGGGCTGGAGCCTGGGGAAAGTCTGGCTTCACATAAGCTGAGAGCGAAGAGGGGCCGTGGGGAGCACCCAGTATGAGTATCATCAGTAGCTAATGACCGCAGCCCCTAAGAAACTGAGCATCAGGGAGGGCCCAAGCATCAGCCCTGATGGACAACATCACGGCTGGGGTTAGTTGGGGGGTAGGGGAGATGGAGCCCCAAGAAGAAACAACCACGAGGACAGCCGAGGGAAAGTACCAGGGGAGACAGGACCAGGCATCGTCCTTCTGATAGAAACCTACTTATCATCAAAGATGTGGCAGGAGAGACCCCTGGGGAACTAACCTCAGGCTGTTATCAATAGCCTGGCCGTGCAGCCCAAGAAGCCATGGCAAGGTTCATGAAGAACCCAAATGCACAACGCTCGGGAGAGAGGCACGGGAGGCTACACCAGGACAGACACTTTACTTGATCACCTGGGCCCAGCTAAGGTCATCTCTACTCTCAATCTGTCCAAAGGATTCTGGCAAATGGCACTGGATCCGGACACTATAGCCAAATCTGCCTTTACCACACCTGTGGGACTATGTGAGTTTATAGTTTTGCTTTTTGGTACGCGCAACTCTCCTGCATCTTTTCAAAGACTGATTAATAACCTATTACAAGAATGTGAGCAGTTTGCCATGGCTTATATAGATGACATCGCCATCTTCAGTCAAAACTTTGAATCATACCTGATTCATCTGACCACCATGTTAGCTAAGATCAAGCAAGCTGGTCATACCGTGAAAGCCAAAAAATGCCAGTTGGTACTATCTGAAGTGGTATATTTGGGACATAGTGTGGGTGGAGGTCAGATTGCTTCATTGTGGGACAAGATTGAGGTCATTAGAGACTGGCCGCCCCTACAAACCAAGAAGCAAGTCAGAGCCTTCCTTGGCCTGACTGGATATTACAGGCAGGCAGTTTGTCCCTTGATTTGGAGTGATGGCAGCTCACCTACATAAGCTGACCAAGCCCTGATCCAGTGGTCTGGAAGTAGGGGTGCCAGGAAGCATTTGACACCCTAAAGGCTTCCCTGATCAAACAACCAATTCTTAAGGCACCGGTCCATGATAAACCTTTCTATGTAGTCACTGATGCCTCTGACTCAGGACTAGGAGCTGCACTCTTACAAGAGCACAAAGAGACACAGCACCCCTTGGTTTACTTAAGCTGGAAGTTAAGCCCTTGGGAGCAGAACCTGTCATCTGTTGAGAAGGGGTGTTTGGCAATCATCTGGGCACTGAACAAACTGAGGCTCTATCTGTGGGGGCAGCAATTCACTGTCCTATCGGGCCATGCCCCACTTCAATGGTTGCAGACAATGCAAAACACCTGTGCCAAGCTTCAGTGATAGGCCTGGCAGCTTCAGGAGTTCAACTTTACCGTCAAACACATCAAGGGAAGCCAGAATGTGATAGCAGATGCCCTGTTGTGAAAGGACTCTGGGTAGTGGGTCAGATGGACTCAGGCCCACCTGAGAGCTCTGGCGTGGGAGCTCCCCAATGGGTTTCAATGTTCTATGTGTATTATTGTTATGACCAGTTTTATGTGTTCATGTAATATCTCTTTAGGTGTGAAAGGTGACCCTCCTAAATGAAACACGCTCGTACCCATATCTCTGTGAAGCAATGTGCCCAAGCTTTTAAAGGGGGGTTGGGGGGGAGAGTGTGGCAGAATGCCACCTCTGTCTCTCCCCAAATACTCTGCTGTGTGACAATTGGGTTAACATGGTCACTGCAAAGGGCAGACATCCTTTGGGCTCTTTAGGTAACCCTGAGTTGTAACCTGAGTTGGATATATTCCTGAGGGAGGGGAGAAACCTGCTCCTTCTGCCTACATGACTGGCATCACATACCTGGGTGAGGGTCTTGGGCTTCCTATTGTTCTGAACTATGCCAGTCTACCCAGCAACCAGTGATGTCTTTCAAATTGGTTGACTCGCAGCCAACAGGTGCTGGTCTTCACTGGACCAGGCAAATGAGGTCATAAGGTCTATATAAGCTAAGGACTGCCCAGAAGGAGGGGCAGTACCCATGATGAAAACTCAGAGAGAGAAGAGCTGGACCATCTGGAACTTGCTCCCTCTCTTGAAATTCATGATCAATGAACTGCCTGCCCCCAGAGGGAATCTCCACCTGCCTCTGGATGATACTCATGAGTAAGCTATCTGAGATCTATCTAGATATATAGCTTGCAGTAACTCACATGTGTGATCAAAGGCTACTCTAGCCAACTTGTTTGCTCTATGGGATTTGTCTGATATTGCTCAACCCTGTATCCTATTCCAAACCTACTCCTTGTAACCAATGAAGTTCTTCTTTGTACCTAATGTGGGAGACTTATTGGGAGTGGGTCTAGATTATGCCTGGGGTCCCCTTGGTTCAGCTAACTGAGGGAGACCACTATTTGGGCTTCAGACTGAGGGAAGCACCCCAAGTTCTTGAAGTAAGTTAAATACCCTCAAGGATGACTAGGCCTGTGTATCCCAGGGGCCACAGAGCCAGGATCAGATCAGACCCTGGGTGATGGCAGCTCTACCCCCAGGCTAGAGGGTGTGTTTCAGGAAGGGGGTCAGCCAAATATTAGGCGCCCCAGGGAGGCACTCGGAGCCTAGAAGGTGGTCGGGCACAGTGAGGTGGGTGGCTCAGCACAGGAGCACCCCCTACTGGCCAGCCTGCCACACACACCACCAGCCATCCTGGTCCCAAATCAGGGTTAGCAGTAGAAATGTGAACGGTCTCACAATCTCCAGTACCCCCACAAACCGCACACCAGAATCTATCAAAGACAAGAATACCCAACTACCTGTGGGGGAACATTCCTCACAAAAAACCCACTCTGTCTCCAGTCTCTCAGACCTGATCCTGAAAGGGAATTTACAAACCATTTTTTCATGGATGAGCCTATGAACTTCACTTCATCAGCCTCCTAGGTACAAAAACTCATGGACTCAACGTAGACATTAGAATTCTAACACACTACAACCTGCCAGACATCTGACTCCCTAGGTACCTCTCCAATTTTACCTGTGCTGCTACATTACCCTCTCCCCCCACTACTACCCCAGCCTGTCCTTCACCCCCTGATGCCTCCATTTCCATTTTCAGTGACTGGCTTTCTTGCCTGCATTGCATGCCAGGCTCTGGCTTCTTTACTATTCCTTCCATCCAGGAACAGCACAAACCCAGACCAACTGCAGGGGCTTCCTCAGTCTGACAAAGATTTTTTTAACCTGAAAACTGGCATCCCAGGCAGCTAAGCTAAGCTCACCTGGAGCCTCACAACTCCACTGCAACCAGCAAGCGTCAGGCCTGTCAAAGACGTAACAGGTCTGGGCTTTCCCAAGCCAGGACTGTGTGTGTGCATGTGGTAGCTGGAGGTTATGGCACCTCCTACCCACCTTTCACCAGGTGGATCCTTGGTCCTGGCATTTCCTGTGGCTGGCCCAAATCCCACCAGGCCTGCCCAACCCTGGCAGAGTGCAGTTTTAGTGGTCATACCCAGGACCTGGGGTTCCTCCTTCCCCATAGCCCCTGTCCTTACCTCCAAGTTCATCCTGCCATAGAAGCTCAGCAGGGACATGTTCTTCCCCTGCTGGCTGGTGATGCAGTGAGTGCCCCCTCCAGCTCTGAGAGCAGGACATTAAATGGCTTTTAAGAAAGGAAAAAAGGAAATAGGTGCAGACAGAGTAAGGAGGGTGGCATTCACTCCGTCTGCACCTGGAGCTTGGGGAACCCCAGCAGCAGGAGGTTCACCTTCAGGAATACCAGCTGCTCCACCAAACCAGGATCCAAGCAGGTGCAGTGGGGTGTCACTACATCCTCAGCAATGCTGAACACCCTTTCACTCAGAACACTGATTGGTGGACAGGACAAGTGTTCCTGGGCAACTGTGGCCAGATCCAGCCACATCTGACTGCAGCTTGCACAGTAGGCCAAGTGGTCGCATAGAAGTGGCTCCACGTCCTCAGCAAGATAGGCAGCCACCAAGGCCTGAGTGCTACCTGCCTGATGGTGGAGTCTGGTGCCTCTGGATCCCACCGTGGAAGCCATGCCCTTGGTCCACATTGGCAGCACCTGTGGTGGAGGAGGAGACTGGCTGGTGGATGGCATGCTAACATGGGACAGTGGAGCCCCCCTCTTCCATGATCCCTGCCTCTGCCATTCAACCTCCCTGATTCTCTTCACCAGCACCTCCATCCACTTATTCAGGCTTTGGCTGCTGCGTACAGTGCTCTCCACCTTTGGGTCACATGTGGCAGCCAGCACAAGACTGGAGCAAATATGTCCAAAGCACATCGGCCAGGGCAGTCCGAACAACTGCTGTGCCTGCTCCCCAGACACCCCTTGGGAACAGGTATGCAGCCCTGGCCCCCCTGGAGGAGGAGGCAGAAGAACTGGTCCCCAGAGGAATTGAAGCCGCTCGACCTACATCCCCGGCTCAGAAGCGGCATACCCCGAGAAGAAGGAGACGCAAAGTTCTGGTCATCAGGGACTCCATCCTGAGGGGAACCGATGGTCCAATCTGACGCCCGGAGGCCTGGTCACAGCAGGTCTGCTGCATGCCTGGAGTGAGGTTTCGCAATGTCACAGAGACCATCCCTAAAATCATCAAGCCCTCTGACTGTTGAGCCCCAGCTCAAGTCTGGGATCGTGCCCGGTATGCAAAAGCCAATAAAGATACCAGGGGTGAAAGTATAAAGATTTATTGCTAGCAATACAAGGTGCAAGCGGAATAATTTCACGTAACAAGCACACAGATTTTTAATTCTAAGCATCTTTTATACAGGAGTATTGGACCTTCATAAGCATTCTTGTTTGCTAATTGGTTATAAGGGAGTGACGCAAGGAGTTCTTTACTGAGCATGTCTCTATACCTGTGTTTTAGCTATGTATCTCATTTCCATACATGTATGTTTCATTAGCATACTTTCTCCCCACCTAGGGGTGTGAATCTTAATATTTAAATCAGCTCTTTGCCCTACTCCACTAATTCTATTTTTGTTTTCAAGTCTCCTTTATCTAAGACTGTCTTCTCCTTATCATTGCAATTGAGCATTAGTTACAGAACAGAGACTTTTGCTTGGGCTATGTGTAGTGGTTTCTAGGTCAAACCTAACATTTTCCCCCTCTGGAGCATTTTTAATTATTTTTATTATAATTGCTCCACTCAATTTGTTTCAACACAAACCTAGTATTCTCAGCTTTCTTCGTTTGTAAAATCATTTGATTCACCTTAGGTCTGAAGATAGATAAGACGACAGGTGAACATTGTATACATAGGATATTTGATTGGTCTTGTTACAAAGGATTCTTCTACCTTGGTTCAATTTGAAGCAATTATTAGTACAATTAACTATTAGGAAACATTCAGAAGCATTAGCTGTTGCCTGAACCCGTACGGAAAACATGTCTCTATTCTTCTCTTTTACAATAGTCCCCCACTTATATATATTCTGATATGTACTTTTCTTCTCTACATTCTTCAGCATAGTATAATTTTGTAAAATTTTTAAAGGGGTTGGTACTGCGATTAAGCATGAGGTAAAAACCAGGTGAGCATTGATCCCTCCCGCTAAGCAGAAGTCCGTTCTATTTAAAATTTCCCGGGCCAGATAAATCCAGACATTTTCCTGAGGGTCAAATTTTTGTTGTAAAAGGGTTTCCCCTCCTATAAGTAGGAGTGGACAGATCAGGGTGCCCCACAATAAAACCTTGAACAATTTCATAATAAGGCTTATAAAACTTAATCAAAGATTGTCAAATTATTCAAAGTTCCTTTCTTTTGAATAGGAATTTCAAGTCTCTTATTGGCTCCACCTTCCACTGTTCTCTGTCTCCGGTCCCGGAGTCTGCAGGGATTCCTTCTTGTTCTGGTCCAGCCACCGGCTTTAGGCGACTGGAATGTATCCAAGTCTTGATTCCTTCGAGCTTTGCGGCCGTCGGGGTCGTTAGAAGTACCCTATATGGGCCTTTCCATCTGGCTCGAAGTGGTTCCTCGTTCCAATCTTTCACAAGGACGTAACTCCCAGGTAATAATCGATTTCCCAGGGCAGGATACTGGTCCTGTGTCTGCAGCACGTCCCGTACCTGCTGATGGATGGAAGACAAAACAGAAACCAAGGACCATACATATTCTCTAATCATTCCCTCTCCTAAAACATGTAACTGTTGTTCAGTACCCATGGGCAGACTCAGAGGGTAAGGCTTACCATACATTATTTCAAACGGGCTTAATCCCAATTTAGAATGTGGTGCGACCCTTACTCGTAACAGGGCCAAGGGTAGGGCCTCTGGCCATTTGAGTCGAGCTTCTTGGCAAATCTTTGCAAGGTGTCTTTTTAAGGTCTGATTCATACGTTCCACCTTTCCACTGGACTGAGGTCTCCAAGGGGTGTGTAAATGCCAGCTGATTCCCAGGAACTCAGAAACCTTCTGAGTAATTTGTGCAATGAAATGTGGGCCATTGTCTGACCCTATTCCTTTTGGAAGTCCGAAGCGAGGTATGATTTCTCGTAGGAGTGTCTTGACTACCTCCCGGGCTTGGGCAGTCCGACATGGGAAGCACTCAACCCAATTAGAGAAAGTGTCCACAAAGACAAGGAGATATTTTATCTCTTGTTGCCGGGGCAACTCAGTAAAATCCACCTGCTATTCTTCTCCTGGCCCATTGCCTATTCTCTGATGTCCTGAAGTTTTTCTTCTCCCTCCTTATGGGTTATTTCTCTGGCAGACCTCACATGTCTCTGATACCTCCTTGGCAGCCTCTCTTAATCCCACTCTAGTTACATAGTAACTGATCCATCTTACCAGGGCCCTGGGTCCGTAGTGGGTACCATGATGAGTGCTCTTTACTACCACATGAACCCAGGCAGCTGGGATGATAATGCGGCCATCCCTTGCTACCAGCCACCCGTGCTCCCCCTTCTTTGCTTGAAACTCTTTTATCAATTGTTTGTCTCTCAGATTTGGCCTTGAAGAATAAACAGCTTCCAATGTTTGCAGGCAGTCATGTACAAGATCTGGTGTGTCAGCCATAGATGGCAGCAGTGTTGCTGGATTTACAGTGCGAAAAATGGCCAATTTTTTT
>NW_005842502.1:378969-388219 GCF_000455745.1 Alligator sinensis
TCAGGGTAGATGATCTGTTCAGGTCCCTCCTGACCCTAGCTACTATGAAACTATGAAACTATTTACTTTATACCATATAAGGCTCAGGAACATGGTGACCTATTCCATTATCTACCCTGCCAATCCAACTGTCAGGGGAGAGACACTCATGCTATTCTAACCTATTCCTTCCAAATTAAGACTGTCACATCAAATCAGATAAGTCATGTGTTTAATCAAAATGTTTTCTTAAATCCTATTTGTTGATTTCTCAAACAAAAGAGCCTTCTTTCAGAGTATCAATAGTAAATAAGGGATTTAAGTATTTTCAGGCAGCTTTTAGTTGCATAGTTTGAATTCATAATACATTGTTTTCTTTAGACTTTTAATTTATATGCAAAGGCAGTCAGAATTTGTTCAACTTAAACTTATTTTAACTCTTTTTCTCAAACACTGATACATTGCTACTTCAGACACAGAAACACAAAATAACTGCCATGGTTACCTGGCCTGGACTGGGTTAGCATGGACCATTCTTTCCTTCAGAAGCTGTGACCAGTGGCAAGCATGTGACACAATGCAGCTTACATATAGTGAAGTATTGCTTATTAACAAAGAATGCCATGAGGAACAAAATGTTTTAAAGATATGGCTGCAGCTGTATCTTACTCCATTGCCCAAAGAGACGATAAGATTTAGGAAGACCTAACTTCTTTAGAGCTCCAAAGCTAGTGCCAGGGGCCTGATGGTATAGAACAGACTTCTGGTCAGAGGAAGTCCTTTAGGTTCTTTAAGGTCCTTTTGACCTGTTCCTGCCCAGCACTGACATTGAAAAAAAACCTTTGTAAATTGACTGGCATAAAGGAAATATGTGCATTATAATTAATTGCTCAGTTAACTCTTTCTTTCCTAGTTCTAAGGGTTTCATCCCCTCACAGCTTGCTACTAAACTAAACCAACATACACTTACAGCAGAAATCCCAGTCACCCAAGACAGTTATATAGGAACTATCCCAAAAACCAGCTCACAGACAATATTCCTAAATTACTACATAATTTTCCGACATCCTTCACAATGCCATCAAACTGTCAAAAATCTGAAGAATAATTTTTAATCACAGTGTCAGGGCCAGACTTTCTTTAGCCAGCATTCTGCATGAGAGAATGGAAGGGCTCAGGTCCTCCTCCCAGGTGCCCCAAAAGTTTGTCCATTCTTTCCTGCAGCATAAGCAGGGATCTAAATAAATTATGGTTTCTCGGATTTTGCAGAAACAGGGAAAAACAGCATTGTCCACAATCACCAGGAAATCTGACATTGGCTGCAATTTCCTACAAAATCAACTAAAAAAAAAAGCAGCAGTGAGGTAGACTGAGTGAAAGCAGTGAAGGATGGGCTACCTGAAATGCCCACAAAATTGTCTCTGTGCATTGTGAGTGGGCTGTGAAAAACCCATTATCTCACTGCAACATAGGTAGGTCCCTAAGCATAAGTCCCTGTTGGTCACTTTTTGTTATGCTGATGTACAGCTTTCACATCACTGTGAAAATATATGAATATAACACAACTCACCGATCATAAAAACTATCTAATGTAGTCTCTTTGTAGCTATAGTCACCAGCAACACCTGTGGCAGCACAAACATCTCAAAACTTTGGCATCAGCACATTTTACATTACAAAATAAAAACCTGATGATGAATGCTTTGCATTCAGAAGTTTAAGTCAATGCAAGCCATGCAGTTGTTCCAGTAAAAGACATCACTCATAAAAATCCTTACCTCTCACATGATTCTGGATAATCACGCTTACCCCATCACTCCTATACTACCAAAGTAAAAACTGTAGCTTGAAAATACATATTATAAATTCTGAAAATTGAAACATTTATTCTGTGCTTCTGTCCATTCTATCTTCCTTTTTTTCTATGAATGACTGAGGAATACTGCTCTTCTGGCTGACCCCTTTCCACCACAGGGAGCACAAGGACCATATTGCTTGAAAGCTACCAAAACAAATCAGCCTACCAAGAACTATTAATAATTATTAGTGGCCAAATCTACATGAGAGGTGGACTGCACAGTTGTTACTGAGAAGTCATTTAGTACTTGCATAAGCATAATTACTTTCACTGCACATTTTTTTCAGATGCTACTGGGCAGTAGAGTCATATCATGCTTAATGATTGGCAATGGTAATGTGCAGTAGCAATGAGATACTAATTATCTTGTGTCTTATATAGACATGCTCAGAATGTACAAGCAATACAGGATATACCACCTTGCTCACTAGCATACCCAGAGAGGCAGTGCCTGACTGTCCCACTATTGAAGCATTCAGGGAGGACCCAGACACATGTCAAACACCCAGCAGGAAGCCAGAGGCTCTCCTCAGGGCTTAGCACCCCAGAAAGACCAAGGATGCCCAGACTGCCTGGTTGGGACTGAACCAGGAGGCATCCTGATTGTGACAGCTGATGGGCCAAGTGGCTTGGACCTGACACTGCTGTCTGGCACCTGTGACCACCCCCACAGGAACACACAGATTAACTGGGGCTGGGAGAAGGCAGTCTGGTGGGCACTGCCGGGACCTGCTGAGGGGAGGACTCCACATGGCAACCCCCTGACAATGCACATCCTGACTGAGTGTACACAGACCCAAAGCTTCCTGCTGGGGAGTTCATAGAGCCATGAGCATTGCATAGGCATGGAGGAATGCTCCTCAGAACAATATTTGGCTGGGTGGTAGCCAGTCCAAGATGCATGCCCAACAAAGTGGCATCCAAGATGTGAGACCATGTGGGAAAAGGGTGCACCCTGCACCAAGAAGTCCCACATACTCAAGGAAAGTTTTAGCTATGATGGATATTGCTGCCCTGCCCGCCATGTCATCTGAGTTATTTTGGTTGAATTATCATTTTGTTGTGATTTTGCTAGTCTATCAGTCTGCATCACCAGGCCTCAATGCAGGAGGATAGGGCACTTCCATCACATCAGAACACCATTGAGGTTGATCCATAACACCTGAGTGGAAAGGAGTGGGGCATAGGGGAGAAGAAGCCCCAGAGAAGAAGTGACAGCAGTAGGCCCTGAACCACCACTGCCCGCTCCCCCAGCCCCATCACAGGTGCCCTGCACCGGCCAGATCTGGCCCTTTAAGAAAAAAAAAACCCTGAAGAAACCCCGGGACTCACCACGACTGCTGGCAGGTGACAATCCCTGCTTCCCCATGCCACCTGGGGGACTCTGCAGGAGCCTCTGAAGCTCCGAGGCTGCACCAGGAGTGGAGAGTCCCAGGGTTTTCTTGGCTGTTTTTTTTTCTTAAAGGGCCAGAGTGAGGCAGCCATGGGGGGCCAGGGAGCAGTGGGGAGTCAAGGGGGCTCATGCAGAGCCCCCATGCAGCATGGGGCAGTGGAGGGCAGCAGGGATTGCCCCCTACCCAGCAGCACCCAGTGAGCACTGGGGCTTTTTTTTCAAGTGCGGAGCTGGGGTGGGTGGGAGCAGCCATGGGAGGACTGGGGGAGCAGGTGGGGGTTGGGGGACTGGGGGAGCGGGCAGGGGTCAGAGGGGCTGGCAGCAGTCCCCCCATGGTCCCCTCCCCCATGATCCCCTCCCCTGCCCCTAGTACTTACCAGCTCAGAGTGGCTGCAGCAGGGAAGTGCAGCCACTGGGGACTGTCTGAATCATCAAAGCTCTCTGAATCTTTGGCAAAGATTCAGAGAGCTTTGAATCAATTTGTACCTTTGAATTGGTCCTCTGATTTTATTCGGATTCAGAGATTCAGCCACCAAATAAAGTCAAATCTCCTTGAATAAAATCACCACCCGAAGCTTCACACATCCCTAGACAGCAGAGTCATCCAGGGTCCTAGGGAGACAACTGAACAACACCTCCAGAGGTAAAATCCCACTCAACAACAAGTTGTGTTAGGCAAGTAGATCCAGGTGTGACATAACCAAAAAGGCAGTGTGCACTGGTCGTGAGCCTGTCACAAGCTGGAATATAGTTCATATGAGTTAGCTCCCTCTAGAGCAGAGCTTTCCAAACTTTTCATGTTGGTGACACACTTTTTAGACATGCATCATTTCGCGACACAGTAATTCAGTTCCGGGGGAGGGGCCAAGGGAAGCAGATGCGAGTAAGGGAGCTCCGCGGTGCCCTTCCGCAAAATTTTCTGCATTTCGCGCGACACACCTACACACTGCCGCTGACACACTAATGTGTCGCAGCACACAGTTTGGAAAGCTCTGCTCTAGAGTCTATAATTCTGATAGAATTTCACACAGTAACACTATATAAACAGTTTATGACAAGAGTGAAAAAGCTGTAAAGGGAAGCTAGAGGGTAATACATAGCAGCATAACATGTTTATGGAAAAAGGGGAACTTGGCTAGAATATCTGGGTTAATATTCCTATGGTATAATCAGTGCCACTGTATCTTTACTGACAATCCTCTCCACCTTTAAGTCTCTAGACACCTTTTCTATCATACAGCTGAGAGTGAAATGTGTTGATTTAGATAGAAAAATCACTTTTATTGTTCCCTTGCCCTGACCTCTGTCTCTGATTGACTTGCAAACGAGCACTATGAGGGGAATAAGAATCCCACTCCCTAAATTGTGCAAAACTACAACTACTCAGCTATGGAACTGGTAATTTAGGCCTATTCACACTAAAACAGTAGGAGTCTTTATTCTATGCTGTATCTTCATGCACCACCCCGTGATTCCAGAATGTACAAGCAATACAGGATATACCACCTTGCTCATACACACTTCCCCATGAAGAACATTGCTTAAAATTTAAATTTTCAATGCTATCTAGTAATTTTTGGTAAGGTCTTTGAGTGCAGAGGTGGTATCTCTGTTTCCCTGTAAATTCTGGTCAGCTGTCTGACACTAGGAGCTTCTTTCACCTTGCTTAAACTAACATTTGTTGAAATTAGCCATAGCCCTTTTAAGACATAGTAACATGAATGTCTGAAATGAAGCTGAGTGTTTGAGTCAGCAGCATATAACAGTGGGTGTTAACTTCAGCCTTTCCCACCCCCACACCGTCTTGCTGATATGCAGGTCAAGCAAGGCAGAGAGAACATGAATCAATGGTAATGCATTGAGAGAGAGGAAGTGGATCCATTGGGTCTGTGTGGCAGGGACTGTTCCTTAGATCAGGTTTCCATTCCTTTCTGATGATCCATCCTTTAACATGTTCTTATCAATTTTATTTTTATGCATTAAGATTTTTTTCAAGTAAGTACTTGCCCTGCTGGAGCATTTTCTTTAGTCTCTTGAACTACAAAGAACTCCTCAAGTTTATTTATAACCTTTGTGTAGTTAACATCTATCTCCAAGGGAGTTAACTGCTTTTTTGAAAGTGCCAGAACATTTGGATTGTTTGCATATGGGACGAATATGGGACATGGCTGATAGCTAAAAATACATGCATATCCCACACACGTCACATTCATATGTAATTTGAAGAACAGGAATAGGTTTTTTAAAGCTTTAAGAAGGAAACAGAAACTGTGTCAGAGACAAGAGTACCCAATGTATTAACCCACACAAAAGATGACATGAAAAGCTTCAAAATTGGTTTTAAATTCTCCTACTACAATTTTGCCTGTTGACCTGTTGAAAGTTTCTCCTTTTTAATCAAAAAAGCTCAAAAACAATCATCTCCTGTTGGTGGGGCATGTCTACACGAGATGTTTAATGTTCAGAACACTAATTCTACAGCGCATTAGTGCAGTGGGAAAAGCCCATGCTAACGCACTAATGAGCAGTAGATTTAATCGAATGCACAGTAGCATCACAAAAAAAAAACATTAATCTATGCTAATGCACTGCAGTGCCAATTATGGTGAATTAAGTTAACACCTGTCATTACAGGTACTAAACTTAATGTGCCATAATTACAGCACATTAATGAACATGTAGACACAGCCCCTGTGCCATGTCCTATGTAGGATGACAGTGCACTGGATCTCAGCTACTATGGGTATGACACAGATTCTTCCCTCCAGTGGTATATTCCACAGTTCATTACAGTTTTTGTTTCATTTGTCATAACATTTCATAAACATAAAAATGTAGAACAGTTTATATATCTAGGCCACATCTACATGTCCAATTAATACTATATGGCTTTACTGCACAGTAATTTACTGTGTAGTAAACCCACCCTGGGCAAGCATCTACATGTGCAGCAATTTGGGAACAGATTTGCTTTTCATGGCACTAGCCTGCTCTAGACCTCCTCCAGCCCTATTCTGTCCCCCTGAAGCAGCCAGGGGGAGCTGGCCACAGCTGCCTGGGGCCAAGGGAACTCTTTAAAAGGCAGCCTCATGTGGTGCTCCCTGGTCACCTGCATTTCTGACTCCGAGCAGCCTGCAGCATGCTAGCATAGCCCTCTTCAACTGTTGCCAGAGCCTGTGCCCATTATGCAATGGCTGCTCCACCCCCGGTCCCTGGGAGTGATGACCTATATCCCAGGCTCCTGCTTGCCACCCTGCTCACTGTGCTTCACCACCGTGGTGACCACTGCCTGGCCCAGGTCAGTCTCGGCTCTGCCTACCACTCTCTGCTGCACAGCCACATGGCCAGGCTCAACATTGTGTCTGAGGTCCCCTGCCCCCATGCTGATAAATACCAGCCTCTGGCTTGTTGCCCAGACCCCAGCAGGGATGCCAACAATGTTCACATTGATGCTACCACAGGTGCTATCCAAGAGCTCCGAGGGCTTCAGCCCCACCATCTATGGGTCCAGTTGTCCAGCCAGGGCTGAGACAATGAGCACCTGGGTCAACTTTCAGGAGATCCTTGACCAGCTCTGTCCACCTCTGGAATGGTAGGCAACTACCATGCCACTGCCCCTTCCCATGGTGACTTGGCTGGCCATTGCTATGCTCAAGCTGGTCATGCCTGCCAGCCTGTGCTATGTTAGCCATCTCTTCAGCATGGGCAAGGCAACCACCAGGGAGGCCATTCTAGGGGTCTACAGTGCTCTCCAGGATGTGCTGGGGCACACCATGCATTGGGTCAATGTCCCCCTGGAGGTGGTGGTGGGGCACTGCACCCTGAGCTTCCTCCAGTGCATCAGGATCCTGGATGGGATGCACGTCCCCATCCCCTGCCCATCTCACACTGACCACCCATATTAAAGCCAGTGAAGCTTTCATTCCATCATGCTCAAGGCTTTTGTCAACCATTGGGATGCCTTCACTAACATGAATGCTGGCCCATGATGCTCATGTCTTTTGTCAACCCTGATGGAGAGCAGACACTTCATACCAAGGGTGCCAGATCCCCAGCTGGGCAAGGTGGCAGTCCTGCCCCTCCTCATTCGGGATCCCACTTACCCACTCCTCCCTTGGCTCATGAGACCCTACAACAGCCAGCTGGACCCCAGCCAGGCAGATTTCAACTGATGCCTGAGATGCACTGGTGGAGTGCACTTTTGGCTGCCTAAAGGGATGGTGGTACACCCTCACCACCTGCCTTGAGGTCACAGAGCCCAACATCCCCTGGACCCCCCCAGTCATAGCCTGTGCAATTCATAACATCTGTGAAGCCTGGGAGGAACTCTTTCATGAGGTTTGGGCGGAGCAGTTGCAGCCAGTGAAGGATGCCTGGCACTGTGAATGCCAGCTGCAGCATCAGTGACAGTGATGGACCCCCACCCCCACCCTAGCAAGGCCCCAGGCGAACTGCACATCTGGCAGTGGAGGCCATGGCACTGGGTGCAAGAGGTGCTGGCAGACCATCTGCTCCTGAATCCCATGCTATAGGCCACCTGGACAGATGGCCATGAACCCCAGGCCCACCATGCACCCCCAACACCACACTCACTGTGGACCCTTATCTGGAAAGGACTTTATTCATCTCCACAAACCCAGACCTCATCCCCTCCTCCCTCCTTAACAACAGACTCCCCTACCCACTCCCCCCTGAACCACAGAATCCCTCTTCTCTCCCCACCAAACCACAAAACCCCACCACCAACCAGCCCACCAATGACCAGTGGTCACCAATAAAGCATCTCTCTTCCCCATGTGGACTATGTGCAGTGCTCTGTGTGCCTTTCCAGGGTGGGGGACAGTGGGGTGGAGGTGTCTATGGAGTGGAGCCCAGGACAGGTGCCCAGCATCCCAGCCCTGACCATGCATGGCCAGACTTGTGCACACTGCAGTGAGGTCAGTGGGTGGGGCGGTTGCCCAGGGGTGAGGGTGGCTGCTGCTCTGCTAGCATTACTGGCTCCCCCTCCTGCTACCTGGGGCTAGGGCCAGCAGGGTCCATGTGCAGTGGTGAGCCTGGTGAAGGAAGCTTCTACTTAGGGACTGCATGGAGCTGGCACCAGTGGTGGGGGGTGACCCAGGTGCGGGTGGGGGGGCACTGGCATGGGACCTAGTGTGGGTGCTGGAGCAGGGGGACCAGGCTGCTGGAGCTGCTACCGCACCTCAGCTGAGCCCACTAGGGGGCTTGTGTATGGGTGGTTGCCAGCAGGGCTAGGACTGGGGACAGGGCAGCGGGCAGTATGAAGGTTATTACCAGGGCCAGGATGGTGGTGCACCTGGCAGTCCTTTTTCATGGCCTCCAATTCCCTGGTCACCACAGTGGCCTGCTGCTCCTGGCCCTTCGCCATCCTCTCAAGGAGGACAGTGTGCCTCTCCCTTGAGGGCCAGAAGTCTCTTTTGGAATGTCTGGTCCTCTTGGGCCCTCTTCTCCATCTTCTGCATAAGCCTCTCCCACTTGTGTGTGATATCTTTAGGGTTATCATATTTTTAGGTCCAGAAAAGAGGATACCTGTCATGGGGATCGGGGGGCGGGAGAATATGATGGTGGAGGGGGCAGTGACATGCCAGTGCCATGTCCCTGCCCATTCTGTTGCCCCTGACTGACAAGCCACCCCCCAGCCCTGCTGCTGTCCCTCACTCTGGACACACTGACCCCAGCACTTCCAGTGCCCCAGCACTTCCAGTGCCCCTCACTCCCAACCCACAGTCTCTTGGCACTGCCAGTGCCCTGCACACCCAGCCCCCAGTCATCCATCCCATCCCCTGTGCCCCTCACTCCTGATCCACAGCCCCCTGCCCCCCTCCCAGCCCTGTTGGTGCCCCTCAATCCCTACCAACATTTCCTGCCCCCCTGCAGGTGCCCCTCACTCCCGACTTGCAGCCCTCTGCCCTTTCCCCACAGCTCTGCTGGTGCCCCTCAGTCCCAACCCACAGCCCCCTGCCCCCAGCCCTGCCAGTGCCCCTCACTCCTGACCAGCAGCC
>NW_005842502.1:388248-397933 GCF_000455745.1 Alligator sinensis
TGCCCCCCAGCCCTGCTGGTGGCCCTGACTCCTGCCCCACAGCCCCCTGCCCCCCCAGCCCTGCTGCCCAATCAGCTCCTGCATTGCTCTCCTGCTGTCTGTCCCGCCTTCCCTCCCCCTGGCTGTTTTTTGCTGTTCCTCTGCTTTCCCACAAGGTGATTAACTGTCAGGGTCACGTGACCCCCAACAGCCAATCACCTTGCCCACTGTTCGCAGCTGTGAGCTATGGTGAGCATGTTTGTTATTACCCTGAAATAAAATAGTTAGGTTAACAATAATTTGGATTATTAAGAAGTATTAGCTTTGCAGCTGAATACAAGGCATGACCTGTGGCCTAGCAATGCCACTGACCACAAGGCAGAATGATAGCTAAGCCTTTGCTTGTGTTAAGTAATCATTTTAACTGTGTTAACCATTTTCTGAGTAAAATGCAGCAAGTGAATCTGTGTCTGTGTGCTGTAAAAATCAGCTACAGCAAGGAACAAGATAAGACAAAGAAGCCATTGTTCTAAGTACAGTGATCGTGTCCTTAAGAAGTATCTACTACTGTGCAAGTTTTTGCTAACCTATCATAATGTTACTGTTACTTAACTTTTAGCTTTTAGAAAGTGCTAGTTCAGCTTAATAGAAATATGCTGTTCTGAAGATCTGTGAAGCACCGCACAAGTATTGCTTTTTGTTAACCCTGTAGTCTTGCCTTGTTGTAAAAAGTATAAAAGAACGCCCCACCCTTTAGGGGGGGCCATTTTGCCTCTTTGCTGGCTTAATGGTCATTGCTCGAGCAAATATACTGCCGTCAATTCTTTACCCGCGTTGTCTGGTTCCTATGCAGCTAGACAATGAACTCCAGGGAGTTTTCTCCCACCACAGAGCATCCAGCCTGCGACAGCAGAAGAACAGCAAAAAACCCAGACATTTTGCTCTTATTTTAAAAGACCCAGCTGGACGCAGCACAGGGGGCCAAAAAAGAGGACATGTCTGGTAAAACCCAGAGGTACGGTAACCCTACACATGCACCAGGCCTGCAAGTCCACCAGGCACTCGTCTGCTATGGTGACCAGCCAGTCCAGCAGCAGGGTCCAATCCTGGGTCTGCCGCTGCCAGAGCTAGAGCATATGGAGGACCCAGGCAAAGCTGGAGGTGACAAAGAAGGTTCATCCCTGTGCACAGCTGGTGTCTCTCCCCTGCATGCAGCTGCTGGACCTGCAGAGCCAGGAGAAAGAGGTGGTTTGTGAGAGTTTGCAAGGTTTCTGAGATAACATGCATTGTACCAGGGGGCTGTGCACTGCCTTGCATCAGATCAGGGGTTGTGTGCACATAGATGCCCAGGGACCATGGTAAGTCATCTGGGCAGGCCCTAATACAGGCAGCCACCAGCTGAGCCCCCTGCCTGCACTCACTCCATCAGGGCAGGAGGGCCACTGGTTGCTTGCTGCAGGTAGCCTGTCTTTCCTGACCCTGCTGTGGGTGCTTCAGACCCACTCCCCCTTTCTCCTCCTGCAAGTCAGACCATCTCCTCTGTTGCTGCCAGACCCATGGTACCAGGGCTTGGGGTGGAGGGAGCTCCCTCTCCTGGAGGCAGCAGCCCTCTCCAGGGAGGAGCTCATGAGGGTGGCCAATGCCATTCCTGGGTTGGCCTCCTGGGTGGGGCTGAATACCCAGAGCTGGCAAGACAGGAACTGGCCTGGGATGAGGGAGCTGCTGGATGATGCTGAGGGTGGGGCCATGGCAGATGTGCTCCTGGTGCCCCAAGGGACCATCCCCCACTAACATCTCATTACTGCTGCCAGGCCATGTCAGAGGCTCTGGCAGGCACCCTGTGCTGGCAGCTGTGGTTGGTGATATGGATCCACTGTGCCTGCAGGGCCTTGACCTTTATGCAGCATTGGTGTGCCTCCCAGTTGCCCCTGCACTCCTACATGCAGACCATCAGGCCCTCATAGATAAGGGCATTGGAGCGTCCACCCCAGGCAAGGTGGCTCTTGGTTTCAGCCTTGCCTCACAGTGCAACGAAGTCCATAGTCTCATCCTGGGACCAGTTGGGCCCCTGTGATGTGGTGTGTGGTGTCAGGGACAATACCAGCATGACCCCCTCATTGGCCCTTAGGGCTGCAGGCATGAGTCTGGGTCTGCTAGGCCTGGGCAGGTGAATGCAGCACACAGCACAGGAGCAAGGTGCAGAACAGGCAGGCAGGTGGTGGGGCTGGGCTTGGGTCAGTACTGGGGTCTAGACAGGCTGCTACACTTGGCAGTGGGACTCAGTGGCCAGAGGCAGGCAGCAGGTGGCACTAGACTTTGGTGTCACCGCAGCATTTTAAAGGCCAGGCTGGGGCAGGCAAAGAGCATCTACACGTGTGCTACTGTGCAGTAACTACACTGTGGTTAATTTGCTACCTGCAATGCAATTGAGTAATTGACAGTATAGTAAGCACCTGCACATGTAGACAATGATGCTTTACTACACAGTCAATTAATCTACTATGCAGTAAAGTGCCTCATGTTGATGCATCCTTAGTGCATTAACATTTTGGGATAGTTAGTTTAATAGATGATCAGACTGATTTGGGGAGGTGATGAACAACTAAAGCTCCACTGTTTCAGTAGGATAACAAGCCACTAGGCTGACTGGCAGATTATGAACATAAATACAATAGTTTTCAGATAGATGTACAGGAGAAGAATCACAGTACACCAGACCCCTCTATCAATGATTTAGTGGGCTGGTGTCATGATCTTTTGTTTAAAGGTCCTTGTATATGTGCATGGGTTTATTTTCTTATAATCAATCTATTTTTCATGTCAATCTGTCTCGCTTAATGTGACACAATGTTTCCCATAACTCTATTATGCATGGCATGTCCAAATATTCATAATTGCTCAATGCAATATTATAATTAAAATACGCTAGAGAGTGCCTCATAACAATCCAAACCTGCTCACCTCTTACTACTAAATTACAGCAGGGGGCACTGGTGGTATGTCATATGTGTTGAATAGCTAGAGTCATTTAAATTAATTGATATATTTCACTTAATTGTAGTTTTTTCCCCATCATAGTTGTAAATAGGTATGCTTATTTTAAGCAATATGTTTTGTCTTCTGACTTGAAGTTAATCATTAAGGCTGTGCAAAGCTTTGGATCACGATTCAGATTCAGAGATGATTCAGATGATTCAGAGGCTGAATCTATTAACCTGAATCAAATTGCTGGAAGCTTTAGGCTTTCTGAATTGATTCAGAGCTTCCAAATCGATTTGGAAAAGATTTAGTGATTCAGAGATTTGACCATAGTGTATAATGGGGAACCAATAAAATATCTATAACTTTGTTGCCTTTTGGCTGATTCAGATGCAGGAATGGTAGCCTCTGCTAAGAGCATGATGCATGCCAAGTTTCAAGGTGATAGGTGCAGGGTTTCTGGGAAACTGCACCTCAAAGTCCTGAAAGCAAAACTCATGTCATGTGTATGTGTGTGTTAAGCCACAGTGGGGTGAAAACTGCAGGGATGGTAGCTCTTGCTGAGGCCACAAAGTCTACCAAGTTTCAAGGAGATAGGTGCAGGGGTTTCTGGTAAACTGACCCTCAAACTGCTGACAACCAAAACTCATGACATAGGTGACTGTGTGTGTGTTAAGGCACAGGGGGCTGAAAACTGTAGGGATGGTAGGTGCAGAGCCCAGAACTGGGTGCAGTATTCCAGCTGCGATCTCACCAGTGCTGAGAAGAGCTGAGTAGAGCAGAAGAATCACTTCTTTGCAATGGTTTTGCTGGAGATGCATCAATTGATGCATGCCAGTGTATTGTTGGCCCTGCTGGCTACAGCATTGCACTGCCAGCTCATGTTCATACTGTGGTCAATTATTACCCCCAGGTCTGTGGTGGCATGTGATGGGGGGATTTCAGTCCTGCTGCCTGATGAGAGGCAGCAGTTGCACAAGCACCCATGTCATGAGTTTTGCCTGTCAGCAGCTACGGGTGCAGGGCCCCAGAACCACCCTGCACCTATCTCCTTGACAGCTGGCAGGCTTGGTGGCCACATCAAGGCCTAACAACCAGGCCTGCAGTAGTTGTCCCTCCCCCGTGCCCCAAGACAGACAGTTGCACAAGCACCCATGACATGAGTTTTGTCTGTCGGCAGCCAGAGATGCAGGGCCCCAGAACCCAGAAGCCCTGCACCTGTCTCCTCAACACCTGGCAGACTTCGTGACTGCAGCAGGGGCCACCATTCCTGCAGCATTCACCCTTCTCTGCCTTAACACACACAGTGTCAACCCATGTCATGAGTTTTGCTTGTCCACAGCTTGAGGTACAGGTTCCCCCATACCCCTGCACTTATCTCCTTGAAACTTGGCAGACTTTGTGGCCTCAGCAGGGGCTAGCATTCCTGTAGTTCTGACCCTGCTGTGGCTTAACACATACACATGACACAAGTCTGGCTTTCAAGACTTTGGGGTGCAGTTTCTCTGAACTCCCTGCATCTATCATCTTGAAACTTGGCATGCTTTATGCTCTCAGGAGGGGCTACCATTTCTGCAAGCTTTATCCAAATCTGTAAAGAAATGACAACGTTATAGGCTGTTTTGCCCATCCCCATTATAGCCTATGGGCAAAATGTCAAAACAGTGTCGAAACGGCAAAATGTTTTGACTTGCCTCTTTTTGTTTTGAGGCTGTTTTGACCATATCTGTTTCATTTTGATGTTGCTGTTTTGACCTCGAAACAGGTTGAAACAGCCTCGAAACAAAACTGGTGGCAAAATTTCACACAGCCCTAATAGCAATGGATATATACAAATATAAATAGGTGTGTACGTAAATATCTGAATATAAATTAATACATGTATGTGTGTGTATACATACATACATATTGATTTATATTCAGATATTTACATATAATATAGTACATTTTGTAAATAGTTACCTATTCTCTCAGAGAGCTGTTACAAATTGCCACTGGCAGTCATTAGCACCCCACAGTGGGGTGTTACATGTAGAAGGCAGGGTAGTGATACACATTATAGACTAACTGAATCAAAAATGCTTAAGCTTTCTTGTATAAGAGCTTGTTTCATTAGATGCTATGAAAGGAATGCACAGCATATGCAGCCATAATTGGAGGGTGACTGACTGCCACTGACTTTAAATGGATTCATGACTCCTGGTGCAGAATATCTTACCCCTCTAAGGACCAGCAGACCTATTTGTTATTCATCTAGGTCATGGGCCAAGGCCCACCATGTTATTAGTGGCCCCCACTAATTGAGGACCAATGGAGACAAAAAAACCAACTGATTACTTTGGACAAAAAATGACTAAAGAGATGTACAATTGGGTCAGAGCGTCAAAACAAGTGCACCCTCAGGGGACACCAAGCAGAACACCCCAGACAGTGCCCACCAACTCTCAAAGGCAGCTAGAGAGCTGGCAGCTACTGCCCAGTGGTGCTCTGGTCAGAGACAGGATTAAGGACCAGGAGGACTGAACAGAATAGACTCATAGTCTGGAGGGAAAAGAAGAGGTGGCAAACATTATGCTCTATTATATTACAGTTTAAACGTTCAATAAACTCCAGAGAAAAAGAGGGGCAAGTATCTGAAAACAGTACACATGATCCCGCTACTAAGTCCTGTCCAATATATCTAGGTTCATGATGGTGTAACAGGGAAAACAGTATGTCGTCCTACAGCAGGGATGACCACACTATGGCTCCCGGAGCCATGACACTGACACCCCCTGCCCTGCCTCCAAATTTCCGTTTCTATGGGACTGTGGATGAGTGGTGGGCCAATAGCAGCCAGTGCACTCTGTTCTCTCATACTAGGACCCTGCACCCCCCTCATTCACATAGCACAATTGCTCTGAACCTTGTTCTCTGCTCCATACAAATACTGCCCACTGTTTCATTGATCAAACAGAGAATAACTCTTTCTTTTTAGCAGAGATCCTCTGGATTGACATTAGTGTCAGACAAAATAATTCAGTACATAGATTTCATTTCAAGGAGGGAAAATGATGGGAGATTATTACTAGAATGTTTTGATAAAACACCTAATATTATAAAAGCCTAAGCCTGTCTGCCTGTCTGTCCATTACACATTATTCGCACTCTGATTGGCTGACAACTGGGGACAGAGTGGGAGGGAAGTTCATTAGTATGAGCTAATGGAGGCAGCAGCAACATAGGGGGTGGGAAGGGACAGTGGGGGTGCAGGTAACGCAGAGGGTGCAGGTAACAAGGGGGGGGGGGAGTGGGCCTGGTCCCAACACAGGCGTGGAACGGGCCCAGGCCCAATACAGAGTGAGGGCCTGTGTGGGGTAAAGCCAGCCCACCGTGGTGGGGGGAAACAGTGGGCCCAGCCTGACAGTAAGCAGGAATAGGCTAGAGTCTACACATGCAGTCAACCTGGGACTAGATTTAGTCCTGTCAGAGCAGCCTGCCATGTTCCCCTGCAGCCACCAGGGGGAGCTCCAGAGGCAGCACATGACAGCCATCTTAAGGCAACACTCCAGGACACAAACATGGGTGAAACTATAACAACTTTATTTTCTGTGCAAAACCCACCCCATCCCTCCCTCCTCTCGGTCAACAGACACAGCACCCGCAGCTGCTTCCACCAACAGTGCCCCTCCACCACCCACCCCCAGTAAAGCACCATGTGTCCCAAACTGAAAACAATGTGTAAGTGTCCAACCCACTCCCCAGGTCCTGGCATGCAGGGCTGAGGGACCACAGCAACCATGACGGTTGGCAGGCAATGCGCTCTTCTTGTGGTGCAGGTAGCCAGTGTTCCTGCAGGGCAGGAGGTGCTTCTCCCAGCAACCCAAGTCCAGGCCCAGAAGGGACAGCATCCCCTGCTGGGGCTGCACATGGAACCTCCAGCAGCTTCTTGGCTGAGTGGAGCCAGGGTAAGCGGCAGAGCCAGGCCTTAATGGGAACTGGCAGGGCTGAGGCTGGGGCCTCTGCAGGTGGGAGGCACCAGAGGATCTCCTTCCAGATCCCAGGAAGGCCAGTGGATGGGAGTGAGAGGCCTTGTGGGGCCAGAGCCAGGGGCCAGTCACCAGGGGGCATGGGCATGGCTGTCAGGTCCAGGAGGGCATCCCGGGTCTGGTGGTCAGCATCCACAGCCACCACTGCCCAGGCCTGGCTCTTGGCCTGCTGCTCAAGGAGTGCAATGCGGCACTCCTCAGGGGCTTCCATCTGGCCCCAGTGCTCCTGCATTGCCCAGTAGAATGCTTCCTCCCGGGTGTCATCCTCCACCCACCATGCCAGCTTCCACTCCTCCTGCACCTGATCCCACACCTACTCCCACACCTCAGCCACTGCCACCAGCTGCTGGAGCAGGACAGTTTGGTCCTGAGCACACTGTGGCCATTGCTGGCATATCCAGGTGGCTCTAGCAGTGGGTGGAGGTGACTCGATCCCACATATCCCCACTGGGGCTGATGGGCTCTCCCCTGCATCCAGATGTTGACCCTGCAGAGGCTTTTGTAAGTTTGCAACAGTTCAAAGATAAGATGTTCTGCACCAGAGGACATGCATCGCCACTGGCACTGACATGTTCCTTGGAGTGCAAGGCCTGTGTTTGCTCAGGTCTGGGGACACACAGTGCCCAATAAAGTTTTGAATTGCGTCTTGCTGCTCTGTGTGCTGTGAGTTGGGGCCCTGGGGCCAGGGAAGTGTGGGTGAGCAAGGTGGGGAGTAGGGGCAGGGGCTGGGGTGGGGACTGAGAGCACTCTCTCCCTAATACAGGACTTACCCTGTGTCCGGGGCTGGCAGCTCAATATTGGACTCCTGTTGACATGGGCGAGTGGCTGCAGCCAGTGTCTACAGCCCATGGTGGTTGGTGGGCCAGTACCCGGCCAGCTTTCCCCCAGGGAGGAGCTGGTACTGCTGGTGGCCAGCAATGTTGTGGCTGGCCACTCCTCATGCCAGGGCAGGGTGGGGTGCGGAGCTGGTGAGAAAGCTGCTGGCCAGGGCTCCCTGAGCTGCTAGTGGGTGCAGCAGCCAGGGAGGTAGGCAGAGTGGGACACTGAGCAGCCAAAGGCCCCTTCCCTGGAGAGGTGTCATGGCCAGAGGGGTCAGAGTGGGGCCGGGGCTCTGCCAGGTCTACTGGTGAAAACCACAGGGTTGACGCCTGGGTTCTGGGACACCAAAATTCTGGTCATTTCCCGCATAAAGGGCATGGTCTTGCAGGCATGACAGTTGCAGTTGGTCACAGCCACCCACTGTGTGCACAAGGCCTTGACCTTTATGCGGCATTGCCACACCAACCGGGAGTGGCCTTTCTGATGCATCCCACCCAATAGGGCTTCATAAACATGGGTGATCAAGCGCTCGCCCCACGCAAACTGCATCTGGACCGCTGCATCCACCCAGAGGGCCACAAGATTTCACACCACCTCCTGGGTCCACTTAGGGCCCAGGGTGCTCAGCTCAGCCATGGGCACATGGGCAGGGCCGGGCCTAGCCAAGGAGGATATAGAGATGGTGGTGCCTCCCATGCCAGCTCTCTGGGCCCCCATGGAGGTGCTCCTGTTTGGCTGGCCCTGAACAGCGCTCAGAAGCACTCAGCAGCAGAGCACGGCCAGGGACTGGAAACTGTGTGGCAGAAGCAAGTGTGCCACAGCATGTGTGCACAGCTGCAAAGACAGGAGACTGTGCTGGGTGTGCACAGGAACAGGAAGCTGGTAATGCCCTTCTGCCACAGCCAGCCAGACAGGAGCCCTGGGGAGCTCTGAGGGCTGAGCAGGGGAAGCAGCAGGCTGCAGTCCTTTACAGCACTCAGCTGTGGCAAGTAGCATTTCTGGCTAGTGGACAGGATGAGCTGCAGCTGGAAGCTGCCAGAGGGCAGCCCAGCCTTTGGGGAGGGGAGCTGGGTGGACCCAGCAGGGAGGGCCCCTGGTTACTGTGCAGTAATGCATCTACATGTGCATTACTGTGAAGTAACTAATTGGGCATAAATTTGATACCTGCATGATGCAAATTTACACCCAAGTCAGCATAAGTCACCATAGTTATTGCACAGTATGGGTGTGCATGTGTAGACATGCGCCAGTACTGCACAGTATTTCACATTACTGCACAGTAAATGTGCACCCAGTGTGTACTACAAGAAAAGATCTGCTGCTTCCTCTAGTGCAGTGTTTCTCAACCTTTCTAGACTCAAGGAACCACTTGTTAGACTCAAGGCACTCCTCCATAACATTTGCAAATTGAGAGGCACCCCATTTCAAAAACAAATTTATTACAATGCTTACCTCCTTGCACAGAGGCCAGGCAGTGGGGGCTGGGTAACAGC
Source organism: Alligator sinensis (assembly GCF_000455745.1). Taxonomy (NCBI): domain Eukaryota; kingdom Metazoa; phylum Chordata; order Crocodylia; family Alligatoridae; genus Alligator; species Alligator sinensis. Next base: position 397,547 of record NW_005842502.1, read on the forward strand.
CAGGAAGGAGCAGCGCAGCCCTGCTGTCTGCCCTGAGGTGCATGCACAGTCGCCGCCAGCATGGAGCTGGTGCTGGGGCTGTGGAGACCAACGCAGCTGTTTGCAGCCTGCCCACTACTTGCTGCAGCTGTCCAGAGCCCAGGCTGGCTACAAACAGCTGCGCTAGGCTCCGAAGCCCAATCACCAGCTCCATGTTGGGAGTGGGGGAGAGACTCAGGCTGCACTGCCTCAGGCCCCTCTCCCACTTCCAGCTTCAAGGCGCAGGTGCACTCGCCAGTACAGAGCTGATGCCAGGGCTCCAGAGCCTGGTACAACTGTTTGCAGCCTCCTGGCTACAGCCAGCCCCGGCTCTGGGGAACTGACACTCCCCGTGGCAGCGCGGTGCAC
>NW_005842502.1:397969-422793 GCF_000455745.1 Alligator sinensis
CGGGCCAGCCGCTACCCAGAGCTGGGGCTAGTCATGGCATGCCAAGCAAAATGGCTTCACATGCCATGCTTGGCATGCGTGCTGGGGGTTGGCAACCCCTGGCCTAGAGTAAACCAAACCTAGGTAGGCATCTACACATGCAGGGACACAGAAGCAGATTTGTTGCTCATGGCAGCAGTCTGGTCCCACCCCTGCTGGCCCTGCAACAGCCCCCTGCAGCAGCCAAGAGGAGCTCTAGTCACCCCCTGGGTGCTATCCCAGGGGATGACAGGGAGCACGGGGCCAGGAGACACGTGTCTCCTGGCAGGGACTGGGACATTGTTCCAGATCCCCAAGAGCTGCCTGCTGCCAGAGCATGCTCCACTACCAGAGCCTAGGCAAGGACAATATCTCCTTGCTCTGGCAGCAGGGAGCTCCCAGCCCCCACTGCAATCATGACTGGGGATGGGGATGGGAGACTCTTATCTGGGCTCCACAGTCATGGAGCCTGGGACCTGCAACCACAGAGCTAGGGCTAGAAGATAAGAATCTCCCAGTGCCCATTCCCTGATTGTGATCACGAAGTGGGGGCTGGGAGTTAAGAATCACATTTGGCCATCTACATGTGCCAAACTGCACACTAAATAATTGTAAGTAAATTTGCTACTTGTATTTACAGGTAGAAAATGTACTCACAATTAGAGCAAATTACTGTGCAGTAAGTGTCTGCACATGTAGACAGTGATGCTTACTGCACAGTAATTAATCTTGAGTAAAGTATCTCATGTAGATGCACCTAGTAAGACTCTATTTCATCATATATGTCAGAAAGCAGTTAAGCAAGCTTCTCTCAGTGTTAAGTAACTATAATTCAAGGGAAAGTAGGTAGATATCCCAACACTCTTTAAAATATCGCCCAAAAAATACCCTGAATCAGACCTCTCAAATCACAAGATTGGCTTAAAATAATGTCACTCAGAATCTTTGCCATCTAGTTCCTAATCCTGTTGGCTATACCCAGGACATATCTACATGTGTCTATTAAAGTACAGCATTAAGCTCTGGAGTTCATCACTCTGGAGCTTATTGCTGCCAGATGCACATCTACATATACATCTGGGATTACAGCATGTTGAGCCAGGGTGGAGCAGCCCCAGGTGGCAGGGGGGGCTGCTCCCCATGGCTGAATATGCTGTGGTGGGGCTGGATGAGACACAAGAATGCTTCAGCGTGGTACTAGGCAGCAAACAGCTCCCACACTGAAGCACCCTTGTGCCCCAACCAGCCCCTCCAGCATCTACACATGTGCTGCTGTGGAGTTTTTACAAGTACTATCCTGCTGCAAAGTTAATTAGTTTACTTCAGCCTAACAGCAGTGGATGTGTAGATGCTGACACATTTACTGTGCAACTAATTAGTCTACTGTGCAGTAAACATCCCATGTAGATGCACTCCCTGACCATAATTTTCAAGCCTCTCTCTTCAAACCCAAAAATTAGAATCACTTTTGATATGAAGACCCAGATTCTCACACAATCATCTGACTCTAGCAGCTGTAGTGGTAGAGCACCTGCAGCCACAGGAAGGAAACAAAGTATCAAAAGACTTCTGATAAAATCAGAGACACAGTAGCCCTCCAGACAGCAGAGATAATACAAGGGACTATGGTTTGCACTTAGCACCTGAGAAAGTGAGGAGCTACATGGGAACATGTTCCCCAATCCTCTCTCTTTGAAATGCTTCACTAGTTTTCCTACATGTGTGGACCTCCTAAGCCTTATGAGTCTTTCCCCACAATCTCTCAAAAAATACTTTCTCAGTCAGTACCCTATAGAACTCACTTCTAAATGGTCCCTGCTGTGTTCTTACCGAATCCCTCAGAAAGGAAACTGAAAAATACTGGGCAATAACAAAATACAACTCCCTGCTGTAACTGAAAACACTTTGCAGGAAGCGTTCTGAGTTACAATGATCCCCCAGACCAAACAAAAGTTCACTGTTGGTTTCAGGGAGGAGGGGAATCTTGCTGTCAGCTCCAGCCTACAACTGGTTTCCCCTAGCAATGGCCCCTGCTCCCTCACAGCCCATGCTGTTTTCAGAATGGGAGGGGGTAAAGAGAGTAGATGGAGTTCACTCTAGGGGTTCCCCAGGCAGTGCTGGAGGGTAGGGTGGGTGGACTGGAGTCCCCCACACATCCGGGGGGTGTTCCAATCCACCCACCTCACTCTCCAGTGTAGGCTGGAAAAAAAAAATAAAACACAGACCAAACTTCCTCCACTCCCTTTCCCCCTTCCCATTCCAAAAGTAGTGTCAGGCTGCACAGACAGAAGGTACTGAAGCTGTTTTGAAACGTCTTCATCCGAAATATAATGTGATGAGGGTTCAGATGTTTGCAGGATCAATCCCCTATAAAGCACTTCGCAGCCATGCACTTCTGTTTGGTCATGGCAACAGAGAGCTTGCAGGGGCCAGATCAGGCAAAAACTGAGCCCACTGTTATCTGTTACAAAATAGAAGTAGTAGCTTCTATTGTGTTTGGGTTTTTTAAAATCATAATGCAGAAAAGATGGGTACTTTCAATATATATGTCTGTTCTCTACTTGGAAAACAAATAGGAAGATGTATTCATATCACATGATGACCACAATGTGTTCTATCCAACAATAACTCCATGGGAAGTTTAAATAGCAGCTACTAATATTAAGCATTTTTGAATCAACAGGTATGGATAACTTACGAGAGAGTTTTAAAAGCACTGGATGGAGAATTCGCTTGCCTGCTAATCTTAATTTTCAGTAAGTCATGCAACCCTGGGAAAGTTCCAAGGAACTAGCAGAAAGGTAATGTTGTACTAATATTTAGAAACAGCAAACAGAATAAACTAGGTCTGTAAGCCTGTCATCAGTCCCATATAAAATAATGAAACAGGTGATGCAGGATTCAATTAATAAATAAGTAAAGAATTATAATTAATGCCAATCAGCATGCATTTATGAAAAATACATATTGCAAAACTAACTTTATATCTTTTAAAATGAGATTGTAAGGTTGGTTGATGAAAGCAATAGCACTTTAAGTAATAGGTTTCAGATGTTTGATTTTCTGCTACTTATAATTCTAATTGGGAAATCATTTTTGAGCACAGGGGATCAGTTCTTGATCCTATATAACTTTATTGGAGACCAGGAAGGAAAACAAACAATGTCTGATAGTTAAAGCTAGAAAAATTCAAATACAAAATAAGGCATAAATTTTGTTCTTGTAATTAATTACACTTGCCGCCAATTTGCAAAGAGCTGTAGTGAGGTCTCCATCACTGAACCTTTTAAAATTAATGTGCTTGTTTTTCTAAAATCCATGATCTAGATCAAGTAGGGAAGTCCCTTTGCCTGCATTATTCAGAAGTTCAAATACATTTGTCCCTTTTGGCCATATAATCTATGAACAATCACATTTTTATAGATAATATGTTTGGGGTTTTCTCTGTTTGCCATGTTTTTTGTTTGGTTGGTTAGTTGGTTGGTTGGTTTTGAGCTTTTATGCTTTGCTTCCTGAATGTTTACAAGCTTTTCCTTGCAACCATGACATCTGGACATTATTCAATGAAATCTGAGACTATCATACAGTTCTTGGGGCTTTAAACACCTGCCAAAAAAGTATAGACTTGTAATTAAAAAATGAGGATTTACAACGTTACCAAAGTGAGAATGTGCTCTGGATCTGGAAAGGGCCGTCTTCGTTAAGCCCTGCTGAAAGAGTCGGTTCCATGGGAGAAAGAGAAGCTCCAAGAGCCAAGGGAGAAGGGAGGGTTTCTGACTAGTGAAAGGTGAGACTAGGACTTGGATATTTATGTGGAGTAAGCCCTTAATTCTAGTCAACCTCATGTCTGCTGTTAAGTATCCAAACCCTTACCCCCAGATGTTATGTCAGGACAACTCTTTTACGTGGGAGATGAATGCATCAAGCCAGCTGTGGATTCAGCTGCAGGTTCTAGTAGCACTTCTAGGCAAGCAGAGAATGTAAACAGCTCAAATCACTGGGAAAGGAAGGAGTTTCTCTGGTGTGAGGGAGGCAGGAAGTGTCTAAGTTTCATGTTAAGGAAATAAGAGTGGAACAGGAATTCTGGAGAAAGTGGAGCACAAATACTAAACATACGCATCCTTCTCCTACCCCTCCCCTCTAACTCCAAAAGTGAGGAGGACAGCTTTATCCTCATATTAAACTCTTGCAGCATCTGAGCAGGCCACTCTTACTACTGCTGTTCTTGGTTGGAGAATCTTGCTCTTTCACACAGGGCCTCACCAATTGCCAAACTTGGGATCAGGAAGTAGTTGGCGATATTCCTCTGAAGTTACACTCAGAAGAATTATACAATTGCCATATTATTTTACATTTTCAGCTAGAGCAGAACTGCTTGGGCCCTCCCTTGAAAATATCTCCAATCCTAGCTTCTGCTAAAAAAAACACCTATGCACAGGTAGTGATTCTGTTTCCCCAGCAGTTTAAGTGTAAGTGTGCATGTGTACACAGCTATGCACGTGCATGGCTACTAGGGCTGTGTGAAATTTCACTGGGTATTTCATTTTGAATCTGTTTTGATGCATGTTGAGCTTGAAACAGTGAAATCAAAATGAAACAAAAGCCTTCAAAACAGCTTTGAAATGAAACAAGGGCACTCGAGATGTTTCGAAACATTTCTAGCTTCAAGGTCAGGCTTACTTGGCTTCAGCTCCAGTCCCAGTCAGCAGCAGCAGTCTCCTGTCATCTGGCACAGATCTGGGGGCTGTATCCCCTGGGAGGATTCTGGCACAGCCCCGAGCCCTCATTGGGGTACGGGTCCCTAGATCTGCACACCAGATGACAGCATGCTGTCACTGCTGGCTGGGGCCAGTGGTGCACCAATCCTCCCGGCGCTTGGCACGGGCTGCACCCAGCACCAGTCTCAGCTGGCTGCAGCAGCCTCCTGTCATCCAGCAGGCAGATCAGGGGCCTGCATCCCCAGGAGGAGTCTGGTACAGCCCCGCAGCCCTCCCTCAGAAGGGGCTACCATCCCTGTAAGTTTCATACAATACAGGCAAGAAATGACAACGTTTTAGGCATTTTCATGATTCCCCATTATAGCCTATGGTTTGAAACGTCGAAACAGTGTTGAAACAGCAAAACAGTTTTGACGAAATGGAACAGTGCTTTCAAAATGAAACAAATCTCAAAATGAAACTCTGTTCTGTTGAAACATCGAAATGGAAGTTGAAGTGGAACAGTGTTGTTTCTCACAGCCCTAATGGCTACATACATGTACCCATTATGGATATTTACCAGCATCTAAAGCAAGAAAATATAGATTCATTAATTGTTAGGGGCTGGAAGGGACCTTGCAGATCATCGGGTCCAGTCCCCCCTTCCCCCTCCCCCCACTTTAGGCAAGAAGACAAATAGGGGTTAGGTTACCCCAGCAAGGTCACTGTCTAGTCTCTTCTTGAAAACCTCCAAGGTAGATGATTGCACCACCTCTTGAGGGAGTTTATTCCACAGTCTAGACACACTGACTGTAAAGGAGTTTTGCCTGATATTAAGCCTGAAGCAGCCTTCCAGGAGTTTATATTCATTGATCCCGGTCGTCCCCGGGGGTGCTCTAATGAACAGTTGTTCACCGAGCTCCTGATGCAGTCCTCTGCTATAGCAGTAAGCCAGTATCAAGTTTTTTCTCAAACTTCTCTTCTTTAGGCTAAAAAGGCCCAGGTCCCTCAGCCTTTCCTCATATGGCTTAACTTGCAAGTCGCTGATCATATGGGTGGCTCTTTTCTGGACCCTCTCAAGTTTTTCCATGTCCTTATTGAAGTGTGGCACCCAGAACTGGACGCAGTACTCCAACTGTGGTCTCACCAGTGTTGACTACAGCGAGAGTATCACTTCTTTAATTTTACACGAGATGCATCGGTTGATGCATGCCAGCATGTTGTTTGCCCTGCTGACCACTGCCTAACACTGATGGCTCATATTCATACAATGGTCAATCGTTACCCTTAGGTCCCTTTTGGCCATGGTGCAAGTCAAGCTGTCGCCACTGAGCCTATATGAATGCTGAGGGTTGTTTGCCCCCAGATGGAGTACCTTACACTTGGAAGTGTTAAACTTCTTCTAGTTCTAGTATGCCCAACTCTCGAGCCGGTCCAGGTCTGCCTGTATCTGCAACTTATCATCTGGTATGACCACACTGCCCCATAACTTGGTGTCATCTGCAGACTTGGCCAGCAAGCTTATCAATCCCTATCCAAATCATTGATAAAGATATTGAAAAGCACTGGTCCAAGCAAAGACCCCTGAGGACACCACTGGCCACTTTGTACCAGGAAGACACAGATCAGTTCATGAGAACTCTCTGGGTCCTACCATGTAGCCAGTTTCCCACCCACTGAACCATTGAGCCTGCAATCTTCTAGTTTTCCCACAAACATATTGTAGGATACTAGATCAAAAGCCTTTTGGAAGTCTAGGTAGATCTTAACTTCTGAAAGCATATCGCACATAGATTCTTTAATGAGCTTTTCCAGGATTTTCCATGTTATGAAGGTGAGGCTGACTGGCCTATAGTTGCCTGGGTCCTCCCTCTTCCCCTTCTTGAAGATGAGCACAATGTTGGCCCTCTTCCAGTCATCAGGGATTTCCCCAGTGCACCACGAATTCTGGAAGAGCTTTGCCAGGGGTTCTGCATTGACCTCAGCCAGCTCCTGATGACTTATAAATGTCAATTTTTTCTAACTGGCATTGCACCCACTCAGCATCCACAGTGGGGAGGCTGTCAGTCCCAGGATGTACCCTATGAGACTTATCTTGCTTAAGATTCCCCATGGTCCAGTGAACTACCAAGGCAAAGTGGGCATTCAGGAGTTCAGGTTTTTCCTGAATGTTGGTTACCAGCTGTCCCATGGTGTTAAGCAGGGGTTCCATACTTCCATTTGTTTTTCTTCTACTGCTTACATAGCAAATTATCTTATTATCCTTGACTCTCGTAGCTAACCTAAACTCCATTGTCGCCTTGGCTTTCCTGATCATATACCTGCAAGTGCTGGCCACTGTTGTATAGTCCTCCTTGAGGACCATCCCTAGCTTCCACTGTGCATACACCTCTTTTTTCTTTTTTAAGAGGACTGCAATGTCCCTATTACACCAGTAGGGCTTGACAGCCCTTCTGCTGCCTTTCCTCTTTGCAGGAATGGTTTTCTTTTGTGCTTTGATGATCGTATCTGTGGCAAAGTGGGACTTCCCAACTAGCCACAGTGCTAGTTTCCCCACTTGCCTTTGGGCACACCACCCAACTGATTCACCTGCCACACCTTGTTCTTAATTAATTACAATGTTAGTTAAGGCAGGAGGCTGCCCATTCTTGCCCCGATGCTAGGGGATGCTATGTGTGGCTCCAGTCCTCCCCTACACCACAGCCCAAGCCTTGTAGATGGCATCCAGATGACACAGTGCTCCCAGCCTACAGCCGGACCAAGCTTAGGCCTCATTGTCAGGCCTCAGACACATTCACATTCATACCACCCTCCTCTCATGAGGACCTCTCACATATCTAAAACTTATGCTACCTTGCCCCCTTTTGGAGAAGGCCTCTTAGGCCATAGGCTTAGTTGTTCATACCTTGGGTGGCAGATGTACCATCTTCTAGGCCTCTCCTGTGACCCTCACCAGGGTAGTGGCCAGCCAATTACCTGACCAGGTCTAAGCTTGCTCTGGCCCCTTCCAGGGGGCAACTCATTTTATATATATAGAAACATACTGGGCTCTCAGCCTTCTGGTTTTCCCCCCCTTCACTGGGGCTTCTTATCTCTGCCTCTTCACTGGGGCTCCACACAGCCCCCTCACTGGGTCTCTACATCTCCCACTGCCCCCCTTCGCTGGGGCTCCACATCTCTTCCCCCTCACTTGGGACTTCACACCGCCCCTTACTTGAGGCCATGGGGCTTCCCTCCCCAATGGGCTCAGGTGGCTGTAGCTGTGCCTGGCCCCAACTACCTTTCTTCAGGGTCCTAAACCTCACAGGACTCAGGTGGTCACAGCCATGCCTGGCCCCAACTCTCACTCCTTGGGGTCTCACAGCCCACAGGGCTCAGGTAGCCGCAGCTGTGCCTGGTCCCACTACCTCTGATGTTACCAGACCCACCTGAAGGTGAGGGCTAGGGTTAAGGCACACCTACATGCCTTTCACTGGGATGATAACTGGCCTGGCATTTCCTGGGGGCTCCCGCACCACTGAGAGCCCCACCAGGCCACCCACTCCTGGCAGGGTGCAATTTTAGGTCATGCCCAGGACCAGGAGCCTCCAAACCATCCCCTACAGCTCCTGCCCTTACCTCCTTGATGTTATGTTACTGCCTGGCCTACCAGCAGTGAACTGCCCTGTTTATATGGGCGGCCAGAGATCTAAAATGGCCGCCGCAATCAAGCACCTGCTGGCTACTTGGCTCCGGTCTTAAAGTGGCAGGCACCAAGAGTGCCCTGCCACACACCTTCCCCCTTAAAATGGTACCTGGGGAAGGTTTCCCCTGCTGCTCCTCCAAAGTAGGCTCCCCTCAGAGCCTGTGAGAGTCCTCAAGTGGCAAGCACCCCCAAAGGCGCTCCATCACAGTATCATAGATTCATAGACACTAGGGCTGGAAGGGACCTTGGAAGATCATTGAGTCCAGCCCCCTGCCCCAGGGGCAGGAAGTCAGCAGGGATCATAAGTTCCCAGCAAGATAAACACCCAAATGTCTCTTGAAGGTGTTCAAAGTAGGTGCTTGAACCACCTCCAGTGGCAGTCTATTCCAAACCTTGGAGGTTTAGACAGTAAAGAAGTTCTTCCTTATGTCCAGCCTGAAACGATCATGGAGGGGTTTGTGACCGTTCAACCTTGTCATCCTTTGGGGTGCTCTGGTGAACAAACATTCCCCCAAATCCTGATGAGCACCTCTGATAAACTTATAGGTGGCCACCAGATCACCCCTGAGCCTGCGATTTTCCAGGCTGAAGAGTCCCATGCCTCTCAGCCTCTCATCATAAGGTCTGTTTTCCTGACCTCTGATCATGCACATGGCTCTCCTCTGCACTCTCTCAAGCTTCTCCACATCCTTTTTGAATTGTGGAGCCCAAAACTGGATGCAGTACTCCAGCTGCAGCCTCACCAAGGCCGAGTACAAAGGGAGAATGACATCCTGGGATTTGCTTGAGAAGCATTTATGGATGCAAGCCAGCATTTTGCTTGCTTTACTAGCCACAGCCACACATTGTAAGCTCATGTTCATCTTGTGATCAGTCATGACCCCCAAGTCCCTTTCATCCATAGTGCTAACCAGCGTAGCACTTCCAAGCCTGTAAGTATGCTGCAGGTTTTTCCTCCCAAGGTGGAGAACTTTGCATTTTTCGGTGTTAAACACCATCAGGTTCTCATCCACCCATTTCCTGAGCCTGTTGAGGTCTGCCTGGATCACCCTTCTGTCCTCAGGTGTGGATACTTTACTACAGAGTTTGTTGTTGTCGGTGAACTTGGCCAGTCCACTTCTGACACCAATGTCCACATCATTAATGAAGATGTTAAATAATATAGAACCTAGGACAGAGACTTGAGGGACCCCACTGGTCACAGCACACCACAACAATTGATTTCCATCAGCCACCACCCTCTGGGTCCTACTGCGGAGCCAATTCCCCAGCCAGCGGATTGTGGTGAGGCCGAGGCCACAGTTAGCCAGTTTTGTCAAGAGGTGATCGTGGCATACCAGATCAAAGGCTTTTTTTAAAGTCAAGCTATATGACATCAATCTCTTCTCCCTTGTCCAGGTGATAGGTCACCTGGTCATAAAATGAAATGAGATTGGTCAAGCAAGACCTATCCGCAACAAACCCATGCTGGCTATCCCTCAGGATGTTGCCATCAGCCAGTCTATTAAGGATGGCCTCTTTGATAATCTTTTCCAAGACCTTCCCCGGGATAGAGGTCAGGCTGATGGGCCTGTAGTTTGCCGGATCCACTTTCCGCCCTTTCTTGAAGATAGGTGCCACATTGGCCTTCTTCCAATCTTCGGGCACTTTACCAGAGCACTAGGAGTTCTCAAAGATCCATGCCAAGGGCTGGGCTATGATGCTTGCCAGCTCCTTTAATACCCTGGGGTGTAAACTGTCAGGGCCGTCTGACTTGAAGGTATCCATCCTCTCAAGGTGTTCCTTCTCAAGGTCAGCATTGATGGAGAGTAAGGAATCTCCCTCACCTGGGCATCCCTGCCCCATAGTGGGCAGGGGCGTCCCATGGGACTGGTGAAAAACTGCCACAAAGTACCCATTTAGCAAGTTTGCTTTTTCCTGGGCACCAATTGTCAGTTGTTCCACCTGGTTTAGCAGAGATCCAATGTTGCCCTTGCTTTTCCTCTGGCTCCCCACATATCTAAAAAAGGACTTTTTATTGTCCTTGATATTTGTAACTAGCTGGAGTTTCATCGCAGCCTTGGCTTTCCTGGTTCACTCTCTGCAGGTCTGGACCAGCGCAGAGTATTCCTCCTTGGAGGTGGATCCAGTCCTTCATCCTTCGTAGGTCTTTTTTTAAGAATCAGGAGCTCTGCTAGTTCCCTGGAGTGCCAAGGGGGCTGCTGTGCCCTTTTGCTGCCTTTCCTTCAAGATGGGATAGACTTTGCTTGCGTATCCAGGATTGCTCCCGTGAGGAGCAACCACTCATTCTGGACTCCCCTCCCCTTTGGGTTGTTGCCCCTTAGGGCCTCACTGACAAGCCACCTTAGCTTGTCAAAGTCAGCTTTCCTGAAGTCAAGCACTTCTGTATTACTGACTGACTTGCCAGCTTTACGGCAGATGGTGAAGGTGATCAGCTCGTGGGCACTGTCACCCAACTTCGATCATTAGGTCACTGATTAGGTCATCCCCAGTTGCCAGTACCAGGTTGAGCAGCGTTTTATCCTTAAGCAATGACCACTCTTCATGCACACCATTCACCTTCCCTTCCTGGTCCCATATCACCTTCGCTACTAATGCTCTGAGCCTGTCAAAGTCAGCACCTTTGAAGTCCAGGACTTCAATCCTGCTTGTTGATTTATCAACTTTGTGGCAGACAGTGAACTCGATAATTTCATGGTCACTGTCACCCAGGTTACCCTCAATGTTCAACCACACACTAGATCATCTCCCTTGGACAAGACCAAGTCTAGGAGAGCATTACCTCTGGTTGGCCCTTGCATTTCCTGGATCAGAAAGAGCTCCTCAATCACAGTTAGGAAACTGCATGAACAATCTGACCTAGCCAAGTGTTTCTCCCAATCTATGTCCAGGTAATTAAAGTCACCCATGACAACCAAGTCCTTTGCATGTGTGGCCTCTGTCAGTTCTTGAGATAACTCCAAATCTAGCTCCTCCCCTTGGTTTGGTGGTCTGTAGTAAATGCCTACAGTTAGGTTTCTGTCACCTTGCCCCCCCCGCCAATACCTTGACCCAGAGGGTTTCAAGCTGCTTATCTTTGGAACCAATGTCAGCCTCCAGAGAGGTGTACTGCTCTCTCACGTAGAGAGTTACCCCTCCATCTTTTCTCCCTACTCTGTCCCTTCCGTGCAGGGTGTAGCGCTCTATCTAATCATGCAAGGAGTCCCACCAGGTCTCTGTGATCCCTACCAGGTCATATTGCCCGCTAGAGAGCAGGAGGGCTCCTGCTCATTCCTGGCATTGGTGTACAGGCAGCAGAGGCCTCCAGCTGACACCCTTGATTTCCTGAGCTGCTGTAGGAGAATTGATTGGTTAGCATTTTTGGAAACAGTTTTGCTAGTGTCCTCCACAAGGGAGCTTTTCTGCATGCCAGTCCCTGGGCATGCTCCACTTGGAGTTTCCTCATTCCCCAGCAAAGACAGTCTAAAGCTTTGCCTAGTAGATCAGCCATCTTGGCTGAGAACACGGCCTTACCTCTCCGTGTGAGGTGAATTCCATCTCATCCTAGGAGTCCTGTCTCTCTGAAGTGTGTGCTATGGTCGAGGAAACCAAACCCCGCATGGTAACACCACCACCTGAGGCACCTGTTAACTCTTCCATGCAGCCTTCCCTCCTGGGTCCATGACCTGCAACAGAGAGCACAGAAAACTACTTGAGCCCCTAGTCCCTTGAGCCCAGCCCCCAGAGCCCTGTAGTCACTCATGACCCAGTCAGGGTTACCGCTGGCTGTGCCATTCATGCCCACATGGCTGAGGAACATGGGGTAATAGTCAGAGGGATGGACGAGCCTGGGGATCCTCTCCACAATGTCTCAGATGCAAGCCTCAGGGAGACAGCAGACCTCTTGGGCTAAGGGGTCTGGATGGCAGATAGGTCCCTCCGTACCCCTCAGGAGAGAGTCCCCCACTACCACCACCCGGCATCTCTTCCTAGGGCTGGGAATACTTACCTCCTGAAAACTTACCTCCTCCTCCAAAGTCTCTATTGGAGTCTCCTCATGCATAGTGAGGGGAGCATACCTATTATGCAGTGCCAGGGAAGGAGTGGCCCTATCTCTGCGTGCTCTGGACCTGGAGATGACTGTTTTCCAGGTAGCTCCAGATGGGTCTTTGTAGCCAGTCTTCTTTGTAGCCACCTCTTCCCTCTTGTCCTCCACGTTCTTCCTCTCTCCTCCATTTCCCTGTTGATATAGTCTTCATGGGCCCTGGTCATGCATAGCTGGCATACCTCCTCCTCAAGCTCCCACACTTGGCCTTCCAGGAACTCCACTAGGGAGCACATGCCACAAGTTGGGGTCCTCCCGTGTTCAGATGTCAGCAGCTGCTGCCGTGACAGGCAGCGCCCACAATCCAGGGCCAGGGCTGCAGGCTCTGTCTGGGTGGAGGTCTCGGTGTGCAGAAGCTGAAGCTGACAGGCATAGCAGATCACTGCCATGGCTGTGAGGTCCTTCTTGTACTTACCTGTTCCCAGCAGTACCTGCTCTTTAGGCCTCTGGGCTCAGGCAGCTTGCTTGGACCAGCCCTCTGGACACCTTCTGCATGCCCCTCCGTGTGAACTCCTGCACAAACTGCTGCGCCTTGGTCCGGCTGCACCTGTTTGCATGCTCTGTTCACACAGCTCCAGTCACAGGGCTCCCTGGGGGGCTCAGCTAAGTAGGGACCTGAGTAGGGCATTCCCCTCCTGGGCTCCACTCAGCCAGCACATCCCACCTGGCATGGCCTCACATGCATGCACGCATGCATGCACACACACACACGCGCGCACACACAAACACACACGCGCGCACGCTCCCTCAGCCCCCTACGAGTGCCCCTGCACTCACCCGCCCTGTCTCTCAGCCCAGCTCTTACCTCCTGGCTCTTCACTGGGGGCGTCTGGGTCCAGGTCTTCGGCTCCCAGGGGCACAACAGACGTGAACCCGTGTGTCTCCTCTGGGGAGCAGGCTTAAAAGCAAGGTGGTTGGAAATGCATGACTAGTAGGTGATAGACCTCAGACTCAAGTAGTTTGGGCACTTGCTTGCCCTGCATATCACAAAGATGGTGTGGGAATGGGAAAGGCTGATATTAAGGCCTGTTGCTCATGTTGCTGACTCAAGCTCTCAGCTGAATAGCTCGCTTTCTCAGAAAGGGCTATGAACTCGTATCTCTCTTACTTCCTAGTACAACATGCTAACCACTATGCCACAAGTTGGAAAGGTTATCCAAACCTTTTTACAGCACTCCTTTTGAAACTTGCCCCCTGGGCAGCCAAGTCAAGCTGGCTCCCTGGGCAGCATATAGGGCCAAGTGCAAGCTAGAGTGTGTGTGGTTCTATGAGATGGATGCTGGCCTAGAAAGAAACAGACTCTGAATTTTATCCTGGAGCTTTTCTCCCACTCGCTCCACTTCAAAAGCAAGCCTAGACAGACCTCTGGGTAAAGTCTGATCTGTGGTGTGGTGGTTAGAGCATTGTGCTGGAGAGTTAAAGAAACTCAGGTTTAAACTCCCTCTGGGTGGGTATGGACTTAAAACTCAGGAGAGCCTGTAGATGTGTAGCAAGGCTGCTTTGAAATGCTGTAATTATAGAATATTGGAGCAGACTTGATTGAGTTTGCTGGAGCTTGCTAATCAGCAGCCTCCATGTTCAGCAAGCTTTAAGTTAAAACACCCCCACTGTCATTTTGAAGCACAGGGATGCTGATACATGAGATGCTATGGGTGCTTTAATTAGAGCAACTCCAATTAAAATGCACCCCACCACCACCATCACCACCTTCAGATCACATGTAAAATGCCCTAGGTCTCCAGCTTCCTGGGCAAATGCTCTATCTTTTCAGCTCTTGAGGCTGAAGCATGAAAATATTGGTATCGTTATCATCCTCCCTGCACTTATCACTTTTTCCATAGCTTGCATGTGTCCATAGAAACATACATGTGTAGCCTGTACACTCAGGCTTATGTATCCCAAGTGAAAAACAGGAGCCAAAACTTGCCAGGCAGATGGCTATAAAATTGCCAGTTAGATGTGCAAAGGGAAAAAGAATTCTGCCCTAAAAGATTAATGTAACCTTCAGAAACCTTACTAAACATGGGCAGAAAATGCATGCCAAGTTCACTTAGACAAATAGTCTGGTATCTGTCATCAGTTCAAATCTGTCTGTGGCCCTGGTTAGTAAACAGGTCACAGAAAGGTTCTGTTTGCTATTTTATTGTGAAACTTCTGGGTATTTTCTCATAGATATCACATGAAGCATAATTCCTAGGGCATATAATTTCACTGGAACTGTAATTTACCCTCTGTTACAAGACTGGTATAAATTTCCTTTGAGTCTTTTGAAGGAGACATAAAATTAATGCTTATCAGGACTGAAAACATACCCAATTTCTATTGCACAAATGTTCAGTTCTTCTCAAGTCACTTTAGAAACTTCTTTCCTTTTGGAATTAAGGGCTAAATTGTAACACCTTATTGTTCTCTGTTCTGTCTGTTAGACTTCATCCAGTGTAATTTAAAAAAAAATGCTGTTAGAAATTCTTGTTTAGTTTCTAATCATGGAATCCAACATTAAGTTTTGCCCTAATTTTTTTACATGTTTGGTACAAGTACCAGTCATTACAACAGCTTCACAGCTGAAATTTTTATTACCCTGAGTGCTGGTAGTCAGTCTGCTTGATGCTGTATGGTATATAGAGAAAGCTAGAGGCTTGACCCCAAAAATCTTCCTTTCTAAATAAAACATAGACATTACAGGTCAAACGTAGTTATTCCTGTAACAAAAAGGGCACACTAGTTGAAGAACAGAACAACATGTAACAGTAAATTATTTTTAAAAATATTTTTTGTGTTTTGGGAAAGTATTTGAAAATGGAAGATTTTGGTCTGTGCATCAGCAAGCTACTGTATGACAGGAAGATACTTTATTTGCTTGGTTATTTGTAAGTGACCAGTCATGGAAAATTCTTTTTTAATCAGGTTGCAAATTTAAACTGGGCTTAAAACACTACAGAAACCAGGCTCTTCTCTGCCACAACCCAGAGCATCTATATCAGGGGCAGGGAAAATATGGCCCGCAGGCCCACCAGACCATTCTATCTATGCCACGGGGCATCTACAATGTTTAGAAAATTAATATTTATCTGCTCCAGGCTCCCTGTCAAAGATGACAGGATCCAGGGGCAGTAGGACTCAGGGGGAGCTGGCAGAAGTCAGGAGAAAGGCCAGGCCAGCCCCCACACCCCACCTGGAAGTGTCTGCCTGCAGTAGCTTTCCCTGCACAGGGCTGCTCCAGTACCATGTGGCCCCTGGCTACATCACTGGACCATGGGAGCAGGGGTGCACTGGTAACCCCGGGCCAGGAGGGGTGTGTGTGTGTGTGTGTGTGTGTGTGTGTGTGTGTGTGTGTGTTCATAGGGTGAGTCCCACAAGCACCCCCACCATACATATGCACCTCTCCTCGCACTGCCATACACGCAGACCCCCACACCCACATCCCCTGATACACCCCACCCACCCTCCCCACAAACCCCATACTCATCCACCCCCCACATATCCACACCCACATGCTCTCTCACCCTTCCACAAAATCCCCCACATGCCCAAAGCCCCCCATAGACCTATATCAACCCCCATGCCCCTCATACCCCCACTGTTTACAGGAGTAAGATTTCATTTAAAGCTATTGTGTGATCACCTCTATGTACATTACATGTAAATCAGGACAAAAATATTTTTTAAATCAAATTAAATGAATGAATGTTGTAGATGACTGATTTTTAGAATATCATTTATTTTTCTGGTTTTGAGATGGCAAAACCCTCCCCTTGCTGAAAGGAGTACTTCCAGGGGCAAGGGGAGGGACTTCTGGTGGCAACGGTTGGGGGTTAGGGGGCAGGACTTCTGGTTCCAAGATGGCAACCTGGGGGTGGGGCACCTGTCAAGGGGTGGGGCACCTGTCAAGGGGTGGGGCTACCCATGTGGCCCTCAACAGATTGCCAGAACTCAGTAAGTGGCCCTCCACTGAAATAATTGTCCATCCCTGATCTATATTGTAACTTTTTAATTAACATTATCTTTTAGCAATGCAATTCAGTAACAGAGGACTCCGGTTTGACAGATATCATAAATTGTTTGTGTTATTAAGTCTGAAAAGGGGGATTGTTGAATTTTAGCCTTATGATTCAGTAAAATTCTGAAACTGCTACAATACACAAAGAAAACCTCCTCCGACTGCACACCCCTAATAGTCACCTGAAACCCCACACTGGAACTAATAAGAAGAACCACCAAAAAGCGGCAGCCTATACTTGACAAAGATCAGACCCTGAGTGAAATATTCCCAGCCTCTTCACTCCTGGACTTCATTAGCACAGTACTCGCAAAACAATCACTCTCTCTTCAATGTCCTCATTTTCAAGGAAAATCTATCTACCACCTTTAAAAAGTGAGTTTGGGAACAAAAATTCATAAGCTAGCTGGACACAAAGAACCAAAGACTAACATTATTTTATGGCACATTATCTGGCTCCTGAATTCTTTCCAAATATGAAAGGGGAGACTGGCCTGCTTCCCTTTTGATAGGCTGTGATCTCCTAGTAATCAGCTTCTTTTCTTCTGCTAATTGTGTTTCTATTACCCCTGGGAATTTCTCTCACCCCATCCCATTGCTGTTCCCTTCTATATTGTGTCTGACTTCTTGCAATCAGACCTGAGGAGGAAAGCCTTGCATTGAAAAACATATCTAACCTTATCCAACTACACAGTTGGTCCAATAAAAGATATCACCCTAAAAATCCTTATGTCTCATTAAAATTTAAAGGTAATTCTATCAAATTTTGCACAGTTTGGCTGACCCAACATGAATGTGTAAAATGAAACTCACAAGAAACTGAAATACCAATTTTTACCTGAAATGTAATATTAGATTTCACACAGACACTTCAACAGGCTGATGAAATATGAACAGTTGTTACAAATTCTACTTTGGAGATATTTGCTAACTGGAAAATTACAAGCTCTCACTCCAAGCTGCAGCCAATCATCAGATGACCTGCTGCTGGATAGGAAGTGATTCAAATAATAAACATGTTGACACACCTGTTTTCCTTGTTCTGCAGCTTATGATTAATACTCTCAACCCCCTCCCAGCATTTCTAGGGCAGGCGCTTCAGGAGGATCCACTTAGTATCAAAGCTGCTCAACAGAAAACTCCTTTCATCTGAAGAACGCAGTCCTTAGTTTGCCTTAGAACAGTGCTTCTCAACCTTTTTTGTACCAGGACTCACTTGTAAGCATCAGTGGCCAGTCCCAACCCAGTGCTCCTCACTCCTGATCTGCTGCCCCCCCGCAGGCCCTAGCCTCTGCCCCTGTGTGTAGGGCAGGAGGTGGGGGTGTAGGGCTGGAGGGGGCGGGGTGGGGAGGGTTGGTCCTAAGCAGCCCCTCGCAAGCTGGAACTCTGCCAGCCTGTAAGGGAAAAACATGGTTTCCCACATTTTTCTCCTTTAAAGGATAATGCATTTTCAAAGTTTGTTCACGTCCCTTTCATATATTCTTGTTAGTCACTTTTGCATTGTGACCCACAGGTTGAGAAACACTGCCTCAGAACATTTCTGCCCCTAAAAGAAGCTGTTTTAATAAAGGAGGGCAAGAAGGGGTGCCAGGAAAAATATCTTCCACTTTTTGGAGTCTGTGGTTGCATCTACATGTACCATTAAGACAAAGCAATAAACTCCAGTGCTTACTGTGCCAGAATTAATTGCTCCCAGGCACCTTGTTTATATATGTGCCCAGGACCATAGTATATTGAGCCAGGATGGAGCTGACCCAACTGGAAGGGGACCCCAGGGTATCAGTTTGCCAGCCAGGGGCTGCTCCAACTCAACTCAACCTGCTGTGAAGGGGTTGGTTTGGTCACAAGGCTGCTTCAGTGTTGGGCTAGCCAGCCATGTTAGCATCTATGTGGGCAGTGCTGCTGTATAAAAACTGCACAGCAGTTTAGTATTTGTATTTACAAGTACTACTCTGCTGCAGAGTTAATTAGTTTTCTGTCACCTAATAGGGCCTAACAAATGTTCATGTAGACACTAGATGTTTACTGTGGAACTAATTACTCCACAGTAAATGTCTTGTGTAGATGTACCCTGGGTGAAAGAATTATCTGTCAATTAACAGCAAAGGAAAGAAGGGCAGCTAGCATCACCCTGAATGGAGATCAGTACTGCCCATTACTGCCAGTGTCAGCTCAGGGAAGGTTGTGGTAGTTTCACATAGTAGTACCTCTGCAGCTCAGAGAGCTCCTGAAAGGCAGGGAGACTTCAGCAGCAATTTTTTTCTGTGCTTGGAAAACTCTAAAGGCGCTGACAGATGCACAGCTCCCCACTCTAACTCATAGCATTTCACAGAAAGCACCATGAATTAGAGCAACCCCCTCAACCCTACAGATGTTCATTGTTGGGTCAGGGATGGACCAAGCTCCATTTTGGAGCTGATCCAGCAAAGGAGTTGTCTTCTTACAGCCTCTCTCCCCCAGCTCTGCCCCCCACTCCCTCCAGCTCTGTCTTCAGGAAGGGAGACGGAGTTGGGGAGGGAGCTCCAGGCTGGGGTTTGCCCAACCTGAGATGGAGCGGGGGGAAGTATGAGGCAGGGAGCCTCCAATCCACCCATGCCCCCTTCAGCTCAGGCTGGGCAAATCCCAGCCCACAGCTCCCTCCTCCTCCCTCATCCCCGCTGCTCTTCCTTCCTGCAGACAGCACCAGGGGCAGGGATAGACTGCATTAGCCTAGCCCTGATAATGCACAAGGACTGACAGAAGTTACTTAAGGTGCTCCACTTTGGAGAGCCTTCATCTGATCCCTCATTAGATGAGGGTTAATTTGTCACGCAATGACCACTTTTAAAGCACTATGCAGCTTTGTATGTGTCACTACTGTCAGTGCCCTAAGTTACCTTCATTTGACTACATGCTACCTGACTGAAACATTAGCACGTGTTTGAGAAGTTCCCTGAAGAGGAAAATCCACATTAAATATGTCTAGAGAAATCTTTATTGTTATAATGAAGTAATATTATTTGCAGAAAAGTTAAATAGGTCTGATTCTCATTCACATGATGGTCCCTTTGTCCCCCCCAAGTTGTGAAAAGCAGCCTTACATTAAATGAGATTCAAGGTAATCTGTGTGTCTTGGTTACTTGACTATTTTCTTCCCTTCTGCACTGAGAGTGAAACTGCAGATATCACCAGTTTAGTAGAAACATAACATGGAATATAGTATTTTCACACCATCTTGTTCACTGACGTCCCTGCTTTTAAGTATTAAAGATTTGTGACCCTTTTCAGGCTTTCTGGTGTGACAATGCCTTAACATTTCCAGAAGATGGCCTATCCTTCCACCAACAGTTGTGTAAACAGCTCAGACTCCCTTAGTGCCTCTTGTTGAACTGCCAGCCAAGGACAGTCCCACCACCCTACCTGCAAGATAACATGCAAACCAGGGCCCTGATAGTACTCCAAAATTCTCAAACTTTTATCTGCTCTTTAGCCATAACCAGCCCTGTTTCTCCAGAGCAGCCTTGGTTTTTGCCTGAGATTGTAGGTGAAAGGCATTTATTAATGTAAGTGCTGTCACGTTGTATGAAGAATAATAACAAGGGATGGTGAGGAGTTGACATTTAAGATCTAGCTCAGCTAAAGAGGAAATTGAATGTCAGGGTCTCATCCTCAGCTCACAGAGCATTAAAGCCAATCCTCCAGTGCCATTTGAATCATAGTCTGCTTAGTGGAAACCATGGACTAGAATAGCAGCAAGTCTGCTGATCAGAAAGAAGCCCCAAACTGGAATAGCAGCGATCTGTGATTTAGGGTTAAAACAAATTGGCCAGTTTGTGAGCATAAGATGTGGGCTAGAATAACAGAGTCAAGGCTGAAGAGCATTGGCAAAGGTGTGTGTGAGGTGCTCAGTCTGACAGAGGTACTGGGAGAATCATAGACAGAACTTGTCAAAAATCCAAGTGTTATTCCAAAGCATTGCGCTTTGTGGTAAGTGCAAAATACCAGACTGTTGCAATTATAGTTCAATGATGGGTGGATATGGGTAGCTTTTTGGCATTTGTGCTCAAAAAATGGGGCTTGCAACATCTTTTTTGATTATCAGATGTATTTGGAACAGAATGAACCTTTGTCCCTTTGTTATTCTTTCAAGAAAATGCTATGGGTCACTAGCCATGAAGAGTACTATGAAATGCACTCTGGCATTTTGTTAATGATATACTCTGTATTTGTTCACTCTCTTCAGTCACGTGATCTTTTATCTAGAGAACATCCTGTCTCTCTGGCCTAAACCAGTTTTGAGGTGAAGGTGTTTTGGACTCAATCCAAACTATGTGTGTCCTTTGTCTTTCTTGGAATGGAAATTGTGTGTCATTATTAAACTAGTTGGTAGAGTAAGTATTAACTGTTTATGTAACTGTATTTTCATATTGGCTTCATCTCAGGATTTATTAAATATACTGCTGAAAGATGTGTACCTAAATTATAACTCTCCCTGCCCCCAAATGCACACATCTTTGGTATATTTCTGGGCACTGAAAATTCCTTCCATCATAGCTAAAGACAAATGTTAGTATAAGAGCAGCAGATTTCAAAGATGGAAACTAAGCACATTTCATAGTTTCATAGTTTCATAGTTGGTAGGGTTGGAAGGGACCTGAGCACATCATCAAGTCCAACCCCCTGCCGTGGCAGGAAAGAGTACTGGGGTCAAACGACCCTGGCAAGGTGTTCATCCAGCCTCCTTTTAAAGACTTCCAGGATAGGAGCCAGCACCACTTCTCTTGGAAGTTGGTTCCAGATTCTAACTACCCTGACGGTGAAGTAGCACCTCCTGATATCTAGCCTGAATCTACCCTCGGCCAGCTTGTGACCATTATTTCTTGTTATTCCTGGTAGTGCTCGAGGGAACAGGGACTCCCCCAATGCCTGCTGGTCCCCCCTGACTAGTTTGTAACAGGCCACTAGATCCCCCCTCAGCCTTCTCTTGTGGAGGCTGAACAGGTTCAGGTCCCTTAGCCTCTCCTCGCAGGGCCTGCCCTGCTGACCCCTGATCATGCGGGTGGCCCTCCTCTGGACCCTCTCCATGTTGTCCACATCCCTCCTGAAGTGCGGCGCCCAGAACTGGACGCAGTACTCCAACTGCAGCCTAACCAGTGTCGCATAGAGGGGGAGGATCACCTCCTTGGACCTGCTTGAGATGTATCTGTGGATGCATGACAAGGTACGGTTGGCCTTCCTGACTGCGTCCCCACACTGTCAGCCCATGTTCATTTTGGCATCAATAATGACTCCAAGATCCTTTTCTGTCTCTGCACTGATGAGAAGGGAGTTCCCCAGCCTGTAGGTATGCTGCTGGTTCTTCCTCCCCAGGTGCAGTACCCTGCTCTTGTCAGTGTTGAAACCCATCCTGTTCTCATCCGCCCACCCCGTAACCTGTCCAGGTCTGATTGCAGCCCATTCCTCCCTTCTAGCATGCCCACTTCTCCTCACATCTTAGTGTCATCTGCTAATTTGAACAGGGTGCTTTTTACCCCCTCGTCCAAGTCACTGATGAAGATGTTGAACAGTGCGGGCCCGAGGACCGAGTCCTGCGGAACCCCACTGCCCACATCCCTCCAGGTTGAATAAGACCCATCCACCACCACTCTCTGGGTGCGGCCCTCCAGCCAGTTAGCGACCCATTTGGAAGGCCACCAGGTTGGTCTGACAGGACCTGCCTCTAATGAACCCATGCTGGTTGCCCCTAAGCATAATCTCCCCTGCTGGCCCCTCGCGGACATGCGCCAGGATAATTCTCTCAAAAAGCTTATCCAGTACCAAGGTAAGACTAACCGGCCTATAGTTTCCTGGGTCCTCCTTCCTCCCTTTTTTGAAAATGGGAACCACATTGGCCCTTTTTCAGTCCTCTGGCACATTTCCAGAGCACCATGAGTGCTCGTAAAGCCATGCCAGGGGTCCCGCAATTACCTCTGCTAATTCCCTCAGCACTCTGGGGTGGAGATTGTCAGGACCAGCTGATTTAAATACATCCAGTCCCTCCAGAAGTTCCCTGACTAGGTCCTCTCTGACCCTAGGCCTGGGTATGCCTTCCCTGGGGCCTATCGGGGTCCCAGTGGGGGGGATGACCCAATCCCTGCTCAGAAAAATGGGGGCAAAGAAATTGTTAAATAGGTTAGCTTTGCTGTCTATTGCAAAGACCAGATTTCCTAGCATGTCCTGCAGAGGCCCCATGTTACCCAGTACCTTCTTTTTACCACCTACATATTTAAAAAGGACTTCTTGTTGTCCTTGATCTGAGTAGCTAGTCCCAGTTCCATCTCCACCTTGGCCTTCCTGACAGCCCCCCTACAGTCCCAAGCAACAGAGGTATAGTCCTCCTTAGTGATGGCCCCTCCCTTCCATTGGGTGTACGCCTCCTTTTTAGCTAGGAGACGTTCCCGGATACTTTTGGTGAGCCATGGGGGCTTTTGCGCCCTCTTGCCCCCTTTGATCCGTGTTGGGATTATCTCCCTTTGGGCTTGGAGGATCGTCTCCTTAAGGAACGACCACTCTTATTGGACACCCAACTCCCCTCCCCTCCAGTTCCTCAGTGTCTCCCTGACTATTCTCCTCACCTCATTGAAATCCACCCTCCTGAAGTCTAGGGCTGCTGCCTTGCTGCAGGCCTTTGCCACCTTGCGCTGGATGGTGAATTCCAGCAGGCGATGATCGCTGTCGCCCAGGTGGTCAAGCACCCGCAGACCCCTCACCAGGTCTTTGCCCATGGCCAGGACCAGATCCAACAAGGCATCTCCCCTGGTGGGACTGTGCACCTCCTGGGTTAGATGGAGGTCCTGTATCTCGGCTAGGAACCTACGTGAGTGGTCAGACCTGGCTGACTGCTCTTCCCAGGAGATGTCTGGAAAGTTTAGGTCACCCATGATGACTACGTCCTTTGACCTAACTGCCTCCGTGAGCTGACTTAAGAATTCCCGGTGTAGCTCTTCCCCTTGGTTGGGAGGTCTGTAGTAGACCCCCATCGTTAAGTCCCTTTCCCCTCAACCTCCTTGTATTCTAACCCAGAGCACTTCAGTCTGCCCCTCCTCTGACCCAGTGCTACTCGTTGAGGATGTGTATTTCTCCTTGACATAGGACACCACATCCCCACTTTTCCTCCCTGTCCTATCCCTCCTGTACAGCCTATAGCCTTTGGTATTCACTGCCCAGTTGTGCATTGGGTCCCACCATGTTTTGGTGAGCCCTACTATGTCTGGGTTGGTGTTAGCTAGCAGGAGGTTGGTGTTAGCTAGCAAGTTCCTCCTGCTTGTTCCCCATACTACGAGCATTAGTGTAGAGGCATTTGAGGCCTCCTGAAGATGCATGCACTGTCCCCCTAATCCCAGTACTACCCAGGCCCCTGTTGCTTACCTGGATATTTGTTCTGCTTGTCGTTGGTCTAGGCTGAGCTGTTCTTGTGAGTGATGCTTGGTTTAGTGGTCCAAGGCTTCCTCTGCCCCCATCTTCCCCTTTCCCCGATGAGCCTAGTTTAAAGCCCACCAGAGGAGATCAGCCAACCTAGAAGAGAACACACACTTACCTTTGGGGGAAAGGTGAAGCCCATCCCACCCGAGCATGTCTCTCATCCTTATGTCTGGGTCATTGTCTAAGAAGCCAAAGCCTGCCTCGAGACACCATTTCCAAAGCCGCAAGTTGACCTCTCTGAGGTCTGACATTAAGTTAACAGTTTTTACTTTTACATGTCTGTATGTCTGTGTGTCTGTATCTACTTTAAAGAAGAGAAACTCAGGAAACAGTTGGTTTCCCTTTGCAGGCTGGCAGAGTTCCATAGGCCTGTGCAAAGTGTCTAGTATTCGCTTCTGATTCAGATTTGACCAATTCGGGGAACAGTGATTCTATTCGATGATTCAAATCTCTGTCCCAAATCAATTCGGCTGAATCTGATTCAGAAATTCAGCTGCTGCCAAATCAGCTAAATCTCCGAATCACACAGGCCCCATCCCCTGTCCGCTCTCCCAATGGAAAAAAAAAGTTCTCAGTCACCAGCTACTGCCCTCCACTACCCCATGCTGTGTGTGGGGGGGCTCTGCCATGAGCTGTCTGATCCCCGCTTGCTCTTCCAGCTCCCTCCCCGCCATGGCTGCCTCGCCTGCCCCAGCTCCTGCCCATAAAAAAAAGCCCAAACTCACTGGCTCCTGCCCAGCAGGAGGGCAATCCCTGCTGCCCCCCACTGCCCCACACTGTGAACTGGGGCTGGGCACAGCAACCATGGGGTGGGGTCTGAGAGAAGTGGCGGAGGTTGGGGGCTCATGGCAGAGTCCCCCATGCAGGGGGGGCAGCGGGGGGCAGTGGGAGTCACCCCCC